>NC_045614.1:220163484-220353689 GCF_009829155.1 Mustela erminea
AAAGGGACCGTTGTCCCCTGGGGGAAGCAGTCCTTCCTTGGGACAGCCCAGCCCAGCGTCCTAGGCTGAGAAGCAGAAACTGCCCAGGAGTCCTTCAACATGAATGGCGGTCACGGGCTGAGCCTGTCTTGCCCACAGGCTCCAGGCTGACCGTCCCGGCTGTGGGAGGAACTACTCCAGGAGCGCAGGCGGGCCTTGCCACCGTCTGCTACCGCGGGGAGGGAAGCTCCTAGTGAGTCAGGGGTGCCACCCTTGCTGTGAGAAGCCGTGATGGTGAGTGAGAATTTGGGACGTCCACCGTTGAGCTTTGGGCAGGAAAAGCAAATCTGGGCCCAACACAGAAGTGGACGGAGGCTTGGGGACAACGGACCAGGAGAAATCTCATGTAGTTTATTCCGAACAGTCTTGTGTCCCTTCTATTTTCATCATGTTTTCTGCCCACCGGAGTGTCCCGAGGCCAGTCAGTTCTGACCCTGCCTGGCGATGTCACGACAGCCCCACAGACTGCCCCACCCCAACGTGAGCCATGTGTGGGGCCCCCGGGCCTCCCACACTGCTGCCTGGCCAGCTCCGAACACGGGTGACCCATGGCCTCAGGTCTGCTGCGGGGAAGGGCTGGGCGTTGCTGTCCTCCGTTTGGTACCAAGGCCACAGCTCAGAGGCAGCGAGCAGAAGCCGCGCACAGAGCTGACTGTCCCTGTGGGCATGTCCCCTCGGCCCCCGCCGCCCCACTTAGCATGGCCGGAGGCGCACTGGCCCGGAAGACCCCAAGCCTTGCTCAGGGTTGTATCGTGGCTTCTGGTCGCGAGGGCTGGCGGCATGATGGAAGTCAGTCCCCAGCTCCCCACCCCAAAGCTCTCTAGGGACCCCGCCACGAGTCCACTCAGCGAGAAGCTCCGGTACGGGCAAGGGGGGGCTCGGTGTTCAGATCAAGAGGACACTCCTATCAGGAACGTGCAAGGGTTTTAGGATCCGGGAACCAATGGCAAAGACCAGATCCTTAAGGTTTCAGCACACCTCCCACACCTAGCACTGCCGGCGACAAGGGTCCCGCTGTCCCCGCCTGCCCTGTGTGCCCTGTGGGCTGCGTGTTCCCTGTGGGGGCAGGTGTCGGGCTGGTGATTCTCTGATGGGAACGGAGTTACCAGCAGAAGACGACAGAGCTCTGCGTGAGGACCCTGGTGGTCTGCGCTGCCCACACCGTGGAGCAGTGGCCGGTGTCCTGCGTCGGGGGAGCGCTCGGCTGGGGCCGCGGGTCGTCAGTCCTGGTCTCCAGGGAGGCTCGTGGCCTGTGGCTTCCTCAGTGCACAGACAGGAGCCACACATCCAGATACGGCTGTGATCCAAATCCAGACGGGTGTCCCCCGTTGTCGGCGGTGCAAGGTGCAGCTACTGGCCTCCGACGTTGGAAGGGACAGCATGCTACCCCGCAATCGGCTCGCCCCCCGGAAACTGCCGGAGTGACAGCCCCAGCTGCCCATGGGGCCTTCCCCACGGCCGGCATAGACCCTGTGGCTTTCTGTCCCCCAGGACCTGTTGCTGTGATGTTTTCATGCACTAGACCCAAGCGCTATGGTGTCCAAACCATTCGAGGCCCAAAATAAGACTGTGACGGGCGCCGCTGCCTCTGTCCCCGGGAATGGAACTGTCTTTTATGACTGGTGTCGAGGAAAACCTGAAAAGGCTCCTGACTTTAATCTTTTCATCAGGGGTTGTAGCTTCTGGACTCTCGTCGAGGGTTTGGTCCCAGAAGAGAGCAGCCCTGCTCCGGGCGGAGACGGCCCGAGCAAGTCTCAAAACGGGGTGAGCAGCATCCCCGAGGGCTGAGCCCGCGTCGTCCTCGCTCTGGCTGCTGTGAGCAAAGCCGCTACAGTCCAGGACGAAATGTGTCGCTCACAGTCGTGGAGGCGGGAGGTCCAGGGGAGCGCATGGCCGCGCTGCGGGGGCCACACTGCCCGCTGGGGCTTCCCGTGGCAGATGGAGAGCTCCCGCGACGCGTCAGGCTCTGAGCCACCCACAGAGGCTTTGCCCTCACGACCCCCGGAACGACCCCCGGAACCGGGGCCTCCCACAGCTCCCCTGCCGTCGCGTTAGCAGGTGCGCAGCAGGTGCGCCTTAGCAGGTCCCACCAAAGCGGGTGGTGCCCAGTCTCCCAGGCCCCCGCCTCCTGCCTCCGGGGGTGGGCAACAGGCTCCTGGGGAGCTCGCTCGGGCCAGCTGGCGGCCCCAGAGATCCCAGGCTTGCTCCGCAGACGGGTCTAGAGAGCGCGCTGGCCACCCTACCCGCCGGCTCGGGGGTGGGGGTGGGATTTCCATTTGGCTTCTGCCACTCCTCAGGCCCTTGTTGCCAGGAGCAGAGGCCAGTGCTAAGACCGACGTGGTGGCCGGCTTCCTCCGTTACAGAGGAGGCGGTGATCGGTCATCCTGGGACTCAGCCCGTACTGCAGGTGTCAGTGTGGCCCCCCTGTCTGTGGCGTCTGTGAACTTGCAGACCGCACCCCCCCGCCCCAGCCGCCTCTGAGTCCCCGGCTGTTCCGCGATGAGTGTGCATGGTGAGCGCACGGTCCAGAAGTCAGGGGGCTCCCCGTTGTTGGCGGCGGCCCCGGACAGGAGGTGACTGCCAGCTGGCCTGCGAGCCGGACCAGGCAATCAGCCCGAGGCCCCTCACGCCCTCCCGGTCCTCGGTCCCCTGTGGGAGCTGTTCCCAGCAGAGCCTTGTGGAGTCCGTCCGGATTGAGTACGTGACTGAATCCAATGAAGGCCTCAATCTAAACCTTCAGCTGGTAGGTGGGTGTGGAGACCTACCCGTCTTCCGCTGCCCGAGACGGGCCTCCCAAACCAGCTCCCTGCGAGCCGTACCTGCACCCGACAGCCGGCAGCGGTCGGCCTCACCTTTTGCCTCCTTCTCCTCTGGGTATCCGCGCACGCGGGCCTGTGTGTGAACGGACACGCGTGTCCCCGCGGCCGGAGACAGCCGCCTTGAGTGAAGAGGACTGAAGGCCGCCTTCCAGCAGGGGCTTGGGAGCACGTCCCGCAGCCTGGAGGGACCGTCTCAAAGTGGTGTGTCCCTTGAACCGGCAGCCCCCCCGCCGCGGGAATCCGTGAATCAAGAGGCAGACCCTGTCGTTACGTCTGCAATTGAAGTCCTTAGGTTTCTTTTTCTTCCAGTGCATTTTCATGTTTGTACTTTATCTGAATTGAAACAATTTCTAAGTCATCTCTGTGGCCCACGCGGCGCTTGGACTCACGACCCGAGACGGGGAGCTGCGTGCACCACTGATGCGGCCAGCGGGTGCGCCTGCTTTTTAGTTTTTTCATGGAATAAAACGTTCTTCACTTGTGCTTTTATTTCTAATGCATTTTTATTAACTTTTCATTTTACCTTTTAATTTTTTTCTTTTTGTTTGTTTTTACTTTCTTTTTTAGGTAGGCTTCTTGCCCCACGTGGGGGTCGAACTCATGACCCCAGGATCAAGTCATAGACTCCACTGCTGGCGCCAGCCAGCGGCCCCCATGTTTTCCTTTTTCCTCGAAGGACGGTCGACACGCAGTGTGGCAGCAGCTGCGGGCGCAGAGCTCAGCGGTCCCAGTCCGTACGGGGTCGTGCAGCAGTGCCATCACCAGGCGCCGTCACCCGCGCTCGTGGGTCTGACCGCCTCCCCCCCCTCCCCCCCCCCCCCGGCTGCGGTTCTCACGCCCGTGACCCGCTCGTCAGCGGCAGCCGGTGCCGCGTCGCCCCCGACCCCCTACCTTCCCCCGGCAGCCACCAGTTCTTTGTGCTCCTGGGCCGACTCCTCCAGTCTTCGGTTTGTTTCCAGACCCCGCGAGTCAGCGAGAGCCGACGGGTCCCTCCCTGCCGGACGCGGGATGCGGCTGCTTAGCATAAAGCGCTGCGGCTCCAGCCACACGGACCCGCGGGCGGGTTCTGTTCTTTTTCAATGGCCAAGAGCAACCCCACCGTGAACGCTTACCGCCTCTTTATCCGTCCTCCGTCGCCGGACCCTGGGCCGCCCCCGTGTCCTGGCTGTGGTAGACGCGCCCGCAATGAGCACACGGTGCGGGGATCTTCTCCAGGGAGTGTAACTAACTGTTTCTTAGTCACAGTGAAGCAGCAGCAAGACGCACCCACACGGGTCACCGGGGCTCCACCGGCTCTTCCCCGTCGTGTCGCGAATGCAAGAGCAGCTCTACCTTCACCGCCAGGACGCTGACTCCTTCTGACCCGCAGTTTCCAGCCCTCCGTAGTTCGCAGGCCAGTGAATAGTTGATATGTTCCTGGTGAGTGTCCTTTGGGGGCGTCCAGGACCTCTTAACCCTGTAGTCTGCACTCGGGACCACGGGAAGCATAGAGTTAGTTCCCTGGGGAACCGCTGGGGGCGGTGGGAAGTGGACCACTCCTGTTTGCAGCCCTTGGGTTTCTGCTCACGCCTCCCTCCCACGGGGAGCACGGTGCCGTAAAGGTCTGGAAGGCGCCCTGTCTTTGCAGAGTACCAGTCCGGCTCTGACGCTTCGGCCGTGCCTCTGGCTGGCTGTCCCAGTGCTCTGCCAGGCAGCAGGCCCTGTGCTCCCTGCCCGTGTGCCGCGCAGTGTGCAGTCCTGCACCTCCTTTGCGGTGAGTGAGTCCTGCCTCGTGACGCCCCGCGCGGGTCCTGTGCCCGAGCAGCACACGTCCGTAAATCCTTGCTGCCTGTATTTGTGGGCACGAAGGCCAAACTGACACAGAGAACGTGAGTCTGCTGCTGTGGGAGGGAGCGGCTCTTCCCGGACGGAAGTTGCCTGATGGCCCTTCTCGAGGTCAGGAGCCCCGCGGGAGCTCAGCACTGGTCTTTTGTGGGCAGGCTGGACATTGAGCAGCAGCGACTTTGAGCCAAGCTCAGCTTTGGTCAGAGAACCCTCACCGCTGGGCCCAGGAGCAGAACATCACCCGCCGTCACCCTCGTCCTTGTGCTCGTAGTGCCGGTGAGAACTGCTGCCCGACATAGCGGCGGGCGCATTCTGTCCACCTGGCTGTCTCGTCCTTCTTTCTGGGATGCCCGTGGACGTTCGCATCTTATACAGAGACCACCCCGCACGGTGCCTCTCCGAACCTGCCCTCAGGCTTCCATCACAGACCGCTTTGTCCCACGCCGCTCCTTATTTTCACTCCAGCCCCGACCAGTCCCCCAGGTCACCCAACACTGCCCGTGAGTCATATATATTCTCATCTTGGTTTACTCATTACATTAAAAAAAAAAAAGGTAAATGACTAGGAGCTTTGCCTTATGGGAGGGCACACCGTCCCACACCATCCCACACTGTCCTACATGCTGTCTGTTTTCATTTTGAACTCACAAGCCAGCCCATTTAGGAACCAAGCTCAAGACGTTTGCGCCTTTGTCCGTGGGTCATAAAGGTCCGCGGACGTGATGGCCGTGGAACGCCAGAGCAGCTCTCAAAGAACAGCAGCGGATGCCACGCGGTCTGGGCTCGCCTGGGACCTCTGTACCTTCTCCTGCTGAGTCGTGGTGTACTGCTTAGGATGGGTTACTGCTGGGCCCAGCCGACGTCGTGACTTCCTAAGTTCGACAGCCCGTCTCAACGGGCAACTTCGGCTGCGTGGTGACTTGAGTGCCCCAAGGTCAGGTGTTCCTTCTCTATCTGAGCTCAGCAGCAAACCAGCATAGGATATTTTTTTGCCCCAAAAGACATATAAATTCTCTGCTCCAAGTAGTATGGCATGAACCCCGAGCCCTGAATTGTGAATCTCCTCGTGGGACATGCCAGAAACCCCACGTTGCGTTGATGCCCACCACCAATAACCGCCAGTACCACCTGCTAGACACCTGTGATGGCCTCCATCCATTACTGCCCCCTTACGGGGCACGCTAACAGGACACCACGATGATGGTCCAAGTGTGTGGATATCGGAGTTCTGGGTTCTTCTCAGAGCTCAAGTTCTCCAGCTCACTCGGTATTTGAGTCAGAGCTGGGTTCCGGGGGTGCTACATGCTGCTTCTGGAACCGGAAGCAGTCCAACGATGTCTGGCTTTCTAATTGTTGAAGGCACCGGGTGCAGGAATTGTCTTTTACTTTCAGAAGGCTGCCGTGTGGGACACCGCTGACCGCCGGGTCCCCCAAACTGGGACGGCGCTGCAGGACCCTGATCTTCAGAGGATTTCTTAGTCCCTGCGGAGCAGCTGCCTCTCACCAAGGTCTCCAGCTCATCTGGCTGGTGAACATGTTGTTCTTGACCGAGTGGGACGATGCAGTCGTCAACATGGCCTTCGGACAAAACTCTGTATTTGGTTCACGTGTCCCACAACCACAACCTGGGGGCCAACATCAGCCGTCAGGCATGTGAGTAAAGGGGTCTCCAAGAGAGATTCTTGTTGTGTCAAGCCACTAAGTGTGCAGTCATTTGTTACGTGGCTCTGGATACCCCGTCATGCCCGCAGCTCCCCTTCAGTAAGTTCATACCCTGTTTGCGCAGGTCTTAAAACCCGCATCGTAGAAGATTGCTTGTGAGCCAGTAACTCCTTCCAGCCAATGTTATTTTCTTAATTTATTTAAATTCAGTTAATTCACATGGAGTGTATTACTGGTTTCAGAGGTAGAGGTCAATGGTCCATCGGTTGCACCTGACACCAGGGCTCATCACATCGCATGCCCTCTTTAATGCCCGTCCCCAGTCACCCCCCCACCCCCCCAGCCACCCTCGGTTCGTTTCCTCGAGTTAAGAGTCTCTTGTTGTTTGTCTCCTCTTTGATTTTGTCTTGTTTTATTTTTCTCTCCCGTCCTCTATGTCCATCTGCTTTGTTTCTTAAATTCTGAGTATCAAAGAGATCACATAATTGTCTTTCTCTGACTGCCTTGTTTCACTCAGAATAATCACCTCTAGCCCCTCCGGTTCCATCCACGCCGATGCCAAGGCCGGGACGTCTCCCTTTCTGATGGCCGAGTCACATTCCGTCGTGTAGACGAACCCCGTCCTCTCTGTCCGTGCATCTGCCGACGGACGTCCGGGCTCTTCCCGCAGTCCGGCTGCCGTGGGCGTCGCTGCTGTGAACTCTGGGGGGCAGGGGCCCCTTCGGGTCACTACGTTTGTCTTCTGCCCAGTTTTGTATTGACATTCCAGCTCCCTTCCGCTTTCTGCAAGGGTCATGCTGGTGAGTTAAAGGTATTGGGGACCAGCACTCATCAAACACACTCATAATCCAGGCCCACACAAATTTTCCCAGTTCCTGGAAGTACATGTTGGCTGGTCTTCCAGCTTGTTTGGGTTGAATGGTATCTCCGCCCCCTCTCAGAAGAGGAGGTTGAAGTACTAACCCTGAGTACCTGGGTCTTTGCAGAGGATCCAGTTCGGAGGAATTCCTCCGGGTGGGCTCTAATTCCCTATCACTGGTGTCCCCCTAAGTAGGGGAAATTCGGACACAGAAACAGACACGCGTGGAGGGGAAAAGGCATGTGACTATGAAGGCATAGACGGGTGTCACACACCCACAAGCCGGGGAACACTGACCACGGCCAGCGAACCAGAAGCTGGGAGAGAGGAGTGAGACTTCTCAGAGCTCACAGCAGGACCACACATGCTGTCCTTTTTTTCTTTAAACTTATTATTATTTTTTTTAGTAATGTTTACCCCCAACGTGGGGCTCTAGCTCATGACCCCTAGACGGAGAATCCCATGCTCTTCCGACGGAGCCAGCCAGGTGCCCCCATGCTGTCTTGTTCTGACTTCTGGCCTCCAGAGACAAACTCCTGGTAAGCCACCTGTCTGTGCTCCAGTCCTTTTGAGGGGAGGGGACTAGGGTTCCCCTCCTTTCTCATGCTTCCAACTAAATTATGCCCCCAAATAGCTGTGTTATAGGCGTCCTTCCGGCAGGCGGGGGGAGTGCTTGCTACATAGGGAGAGGGAAGGCACATGGGTAGGCTGGGGATTGCAAACCTTTGATGGCATCTAGCGAGGTGCCAAACACCTGCAACCCGGGTCATGGCCCCAGCTTTTCCCAGCCAGAGCCCCACACTTGGCATAACAGAACTGTCTTGGTGGGGAGTTCACCATCTCTGAGGTATTCGTCTCTGGGCCTGGCCCTGGTCTTTGTCATCTCAGCGTGGCAGACGGTTTCTTTACCTGCAACCGAAGACCCGCCATCCACTGCTAGCCATCCGCTACCCGTTGTTTTTTCCTTTTAGATTTCCATTTATTTTTTAAGATTTTTATTTATTTTGTCGACCGAGAGAGAGAGGGTAAGCAGGGAGCACAGGGGAGGGAGGGAGCAGACCCCCACGGAGCAGGGGGCCCACGCAGGCCTCGATCCGGGACGCCGGCATCCTGACCTGAAACGAAGACTGACCAGGCGCCCCAGTTTTCCTTTTTATTTAATTTTTTAACGTGGGCTTCACGCCCCCCGCGGCGCCCCGCGCAGGCCCAGAACTAGGACCCCGGGACTGAGGGCGGAGCCGAGGTCGGAGTCGGGCACTCCAGGGCCGAGCCACCCGGCGCCCCCGTCCTTCTCCGGGGCTTCGGCGGCGCCCCGAGGGCCCCGGGCCGCACACCCTCCCGGGCGGCTGCCGTCGCGCGTCCCCACCGGCGACCTCCGCTGCGTTCCCGGGTCCCTCCCGCCGCCGCCGGCTTCTCCCTGCGCGGAGGCCGCGTTCGGGCTCCAGACCCGGAGCGGAGGGTCCCCGCGGGGCTCCGGCCGGCCTGGCCCGTCGCGGGGCGCGGGGTCGGGGTCCCTCGGGCCCGGCTGCGGCGGCTCCAGGGCGGACACACGCCCCGCCGCGCCCCGGGGCTCCCGGGGTCACCGCGTGGTCCGCAGCGGCCGCGGGGCTCACCCCGGCGGCGCCCGGAAAAGGACGCGAACACGCACGCAAGCCCGGGGCCCCGCGCGTCCCCGCCGGCGCCGCAGCCGCGGTCCGGGGCGCAGGGGGCTGCGGGGGGGGCCGGCCCGGCGGAGAGCGGCGCCTCACCCCCGAGACCCCGGCCGCGGCGCCCCCGCACCCCAGCCTCGGCGGCGGGCAGTGCCCAGCCCAGCTGCACAGCGTCCGGGGCCCCGCCGACCCGCCCGCCTCTCCCAACGGGGCTCGCGGGGCGCTCGCCGCCACCTCGGGGCGGACCGCAGCGCTCGGGCTTGCTGGGCGGGCCGGCGGCGGCAAGCCCCGCCCACGCCGGGCCGCGCACGCGCACTCTCTCGCCCGCCCCGCCCGCCGCGCACGCGCACTCCGTGGCAGGGCCCGCCGGGAGGTCGGGCGCGCGGGCTGGCGTTCCCGCGCTCGCGCTCGTGCTCGCGCCCGCGCTCGTGCTCGCGCCCGCGCCGGTGCGGAGCCGCTCGGGCCGCGCCCCTACCCCGCCGCCTCAGCTCCCCGCGCGGCAGATGCGGGTCGCCGGGCCGCGGGGAGCGAGGTAGCCTCCGCCCGCGCCGCCGCCCGGCACTGGCCCGGCCCTTCCCGGGCGTGTCCGGCCTGGTCGTCCGCGGGGCGCGGCCGGAGCGGGCCATGGCCGACCGCGGGTGTCCGCTGGAGGCGGTGCCGCTGCCCGCCGAGGTGCGGGAGAGCCTGGCCGAGCTGGAGCTGGAGCTGTCGGAAGGTGAGCGGCCCGGACCCCGGACCCCGGACCCCGGGACCCCAGGACCCCGGGACCCCAGCCCGGCCCTGCCCGCGGGACCCCGTCCTCACCCCGGAGCCGGCGAGTTGGGCCCAGCCCGGCCCGGCCCTGACCCCGGACCCCCCCCCCCCCCCCCCCCCCCCCCCCCCCCCGACCCTTGCTTGGCCCTGACCCCAGGCCCCCGCCCAGTCCTCACTGCGGATCCCTGACCCCCGACCGGGACCCCTGACCGGGACCCCGGACCCCGACCGGGGACGCCCGCCCTCACGCCGGGCCCCAGCGCGCACACACACCTTCCCCACCCGTCCCCCTCGGCCCTGGCCCCGGGACCCCAGATCCCACCCGGCGGGGACCCTGGGACTTCAGACCCGGCACGGTTCCCCCTCCGGCCCTCCCCCTGGGACCCCTGCCTGGCCCTCACCCGGAGATCTGGACCCCACCACCCCCTTCCGCGCCAACCTTTGGGTTCCAGGCGGGTCACCGGGCCCTGCGTGTGGTCGCGAGCGCGTGAGTGGGACTAGAAGGGCCGTGCAGGTCGGAGCCGCGGCACGTTGCTCCCAGCTTCGGAGGTGGGTCAGGGCTTCCCGAGGGGCCGGCCCAGGCCCTGGGAGCTGCCTGCAGCCTGGCTGTCCGTGTGCCGCGTGCTGGACCAGCACCTGCGTGTCCGCCCCGTTCAGGCCCGAAGATCACATGCAGAGCCCTGGGCACTTCGCACGGGCTTGTTGCCCCGTTTCTGGAACATTTACAACGTTCGGGGAAAGCTCGGCGAGTGCTGGTCTGTTGGAAAGAGGCTGCAGTAAGGGCGCGTCAGAGGTTGGTGGCCGCAGCCTCCAGACGACCCTCCCCGAGACCTGGGTCCTGAGGTTGTGTTTGGAGGCGTTGCCCCCGGTGTTCAGGGCAGCCGGTGGCCCTGGAGGAAACATGTCTCCATGGTTAACTCCTTGTTGGAGCCTAAAGAGCATTTTCAGTTTCCAGCGTCCGAGTCCTCAGAGCCCAGCTGTCCTTCAGGTTTCGGGTTGGGGCAGAGAATTTCTGAAAGGGCCGTCCCGGTGTGTGCCCCTCGGACTCCGGCATCGAATCCCCACGAAGCTCGGAGTGGAGGGCGCGGTTGTCCCTGTCCCCGTCCGAGGGTGCGGCACCCGCTTGCAGCCCCTCTGAGCCGGGCGCTGGGCGTTTTCGGGTTCTGCCCTGTGGCACGTGTCCGTGAAGCAAGCGCGTAGGCCGTGGTGGCTGGGAGAAGGCTCTGGAGAGGCCTGCGGGGCTCCCGTGAGGACCGTTGCGGCCGGAGGTGCGCACCTTTGCTCCCGGCCACGCGGCCACCTGCCCATCAGGCTGCGACGTCTCAGGAGTTTTTGCAGATGGCTCCGACCCCTCCGCGGCCTTCCCTGTGCCCTCAGCGCTCCTCGTCTTGCGGTTGCACGTTGGAGGCTTTCCAGGAGCGGACAGGAGAGCGGGTCCTTTAAGACTTGGTGACCGGTCGGTGGGAACAGGTACTGGGTGAGAGACGCGCTTCGTTGCCCGCGGCTGCGCTGTCCCCTTGGTGGCGTGTGCGCGGGCTGTAGAGCCGAGTGAGGCTGTCAGGCTGCGGCGGGGAGCAGCGGGAAAGCCAGCTCGGGCGAGAAGGCCGTGAGCAGAGCCTTGGGAAGGGAGGACAGAGTGCCCTGTGCCAGGAGGCCGGAGCCTGGCCTGCGTCCCAGCTTCTAGACTCGCCTGACACCTTTCTTTTGGCCCAGATAGGTCAGTGATGATTCAGGCACAGCCGCACTTGGCCCTGTTCCCCGGGGGTCCCCACACCTCTGACGCCGGCTTTGTCCGTTTGCGCGGGGCCTGTGTGGATGCCGGCCGGCCTCCCGGTGGACTCGGAGACGGTTTGCGGCCGCGACCCTGTCTTGGGCCGGCCCTCGGCGTCTTCATGCATCTTCGCGGCAGCTGGTACGTGCCCCGGAACTTCGCCGGAGGACGGCGGCTCTGAACTTGGGTTTGGCCGGCTGTCCGAGGAGGGGCGCAGCGGCTGTGCGGACGTCCGTGGTTCTTGTGGGGGTTCCGTCGGTCGAGAGAGTACGGGAACGGGCCTCGAACCTCGGGAGGTGTTTTATGGACGTGGTTCAAGGAAGGTTTCGCTAAGGGAGCAGGTCCTGAAGCCGCCCACGGGAGGCCTGTCATCCTTTCTGTGTTTCGATCGAGTAGAAGTCGTCAGCGCGGCCTTTGTCCGGTGCCTCCCGTCCCCCCCACCGTGTGTGCGGGAGACAGACTAATAATTCAGGGTAAAGGGGTGTCCGTTAGGGGGACTTCTCCGAAGGAGACGTGCGTCGAATGTAGGGTCGGCACGGCGAGGCGGCTGAGGGGGCCGAGGACGGTGACAGACCAAGTGCTGCCCGCTGGAGACGGGTAGTGGTAGGGGCCTGGGTAATCGGAAAACCCCCACGGCTTCCCTTGCCCTGCACACTGGTCGGGACTGGCTGGGAGTGTGGCCCTGCCTTTGCTCACGACTCACGTGTGGTCCCACGGGATCGTCATCATTGACTGCTGTCATTGGGGTCAGCCCTTGGGGGGCTTCTGGTCTCAGAATACACTGATTTTTTTCCTCGAGGGCAGGTTTGTTGGCTTTATGTTAGGAGCTCCCCAGAGGGAGATAATGCACAGCTCTGGTCTTGCCCCCCAACTTTCCCGGCTGTTTCATCCTTCTTAGGAAGAAGAGGGTAAAGGTGGGATGTCCCGCTCTTCCTAGACAGCCGCGGCCCCCACCGCGAACACGCGTGGACTCGTCGGCCTGGGAGAGTGTCTGTGGGTGAAAATGAGATTATCAGACTTTAGAAAACAATTCCCAAACACTGGTCGGTACCTATTGCAGTGTCCAGTTACCTTCCGGATGGCTCACAGCTCGTGTTGGTACGGCGCACCCCGTCGGGGCTTTAAAACCCGGATGTTGGTGTCGGGTTCGTGCTTTGTCTGAGGCGCCTGCAGTGGCTCAGAAAGGAACTGGGTGCGCAGTCGGCGACCGTTGTCCCGCTCCTGTGCCTTTGTCCCTCCTGTGGGCAGTAGGACTGTTGACAAGCTCTACCTTTAGTCTGTTTCTTGTTTTCCTGCATTTTGTTAGTGCAGGGCCTCAGCCTGGAGGCGGGCGAGCAGGAAGGGGAAAGGCTCTGTGGGTGCAGAGGAAGGGGCTTCTGCACAAAGCTTTCTTCCTGGTTCCACGTCCTTAATGTCTGTGACTTGTGATGGAATTCTTAGTTTTCAGAATGGTGACCTGACGTTGCTTTTACCTCAGTGGACACTGGCTGTGCCTCCTGCATATTTTGTGTTATGTTAGAGTTCTCGGGTCTACAAATTCTTCCCATCCATCAAAGCCCAGCCCAAATCCCTTCTTATTTTGAGCTTTTCCTGATCATCTCTGACGTGGCCGCTTTCCTGGAGGTGTCATCACACGTGTTCTCACCTGTGGGATTCTTGGCACTCTTTGTTTTTTTGTAGTTGTTATGTGTATATATTCGTGCATCCCGTAATTGTTGAGTGCCCACTGGGTACTAGCTAATGTTTCAGCTGTCAGCGGCCAGGCTAGCTCCACTGATGAGCTTTGCACACTGTTTTTTTTAACAAGTAATGCGGGTACAGGGGCCGAGAAGTGAAATAGTTCAAAGGAAATGTGGGCTAGAGTGAGTGAGTGTGAGTGAGCGTGAGTGTGTGTGATCCCCCCACCAGGTGCTTTCTAGGGTCCATTTTCTGGGTTTCCTTCCAGAAGTAATCTGCCAGTGTGCGTCCTCTGGGGGTCCCTGAGACCTTTTTTTCCTGGGTGCCTGCGAAGGAGGTCTGTGTTCGCAGGGATGCTGAGAGGTCATCTCCGTTCTCTGGGTTTACCCTGGTGGTAGAAAGCAACGCTGGCGGCCTCGTCAAGGCCAGGACCCTGGCGGTGCAGCGCCCCCCGCCCCCGGTCAGCAGCAGAGATAGGGGCCACTTCCACTTACAAGTGTCCTTCCTCGATGAAACGGTAAAACTTAATTTTCCCAAGTCTCAACCCTTGAAAACCCGTCTTTCTAGTAGTCCAGGTGAGGAGATGGGAAGCGCCTCGCAGAGCCGCGGGGCCTGCTGGGAGGGACAGGCCTCCTGTGCCTTGACTGTCATGGCAGGATCCGTGTTTACTCGAGAAATGGGCGCTGGACAGACTGCAGGTGCCAGACGGGTATGTGGCGGACGAGAACAAGTGTCAGTTTATGGCCAATGACCGTGCTCGTGCTTTTGAACAAAAACTAAGATTTTATAAAACTTACCGGCACACGAGCAGGACAGCCTCTCATTACTTAAACTTTTTTGATGAGATCAGCGGCAATATTACAGTCAGTTTTTGATATTATGTAATGGAACGTGTCAGCGTTAGGAAGATCAGTGTATCATGCTGCAAATTTGTGCGCAGGAGACAAGATCTTTCAAAATACAGAGCATCGGGCTGTGACCCAACAGGGCGACAACTCACTGGTGCGGTTTTAGGCTCCGCGTTGCTCCCAGCCTGTGAGAAAGCGCCGCTGCCTTGTTTGGGGGGCGTGGTGCGGAGGGCGGCCCGCCGCGGTCTGGAAGGGCTGCCCGAACACTCCGCCCTCTTCCACGGCTGTCGCCGGTTCGCCTGTCGGCGACACAGAGCCACGCGTTGGAAGAGGCGGGTCGCGGAAGCAGAGGGGACCCGACTGTTTGCTGCGAAGCCCGGGAGGAGGACCACACCTCTCCTCACTGAATGTTTTTGGCTCTGGAAGTCTCTCATTTTTTTAAATTAAAATATATTTATGTTGACATGGTTTATTATAAACAAATTTGAGTGAATTAAACATTTAAAAATTTCACCGTTTTAATTCCTAATACGGTAAATGTTGATCGATAAAAACAGACACAAACAAAAGCTCTTCTGATTTCTGCGAGTGTGAAGGGGTCCTGCGTCCAGAACCTTTGAAAAGTTCTAGTCCGTGCAACTCTAGTAACAGCGTTTAAGGAAATGCCCAGATGTCACTGTATATTTCTTTATACTTTATGGAACAGATTTTTCAGCTGTTGTCGGCATAACAGGATTTCTCTTTATATTTGTAAAGACAATCAGATGCTTCTGAAAGTTATACTTACTAAATGCTTACGTGTCCCACTTTACATGATTCGGGAATATTCCTTTTGGAATTTTTTGTAGTGAATCATTCTAGCACAGTCTCCTTATAAAATTTTTTTTCTTTACAGAATTTTGATATATTTTTAAGAGAGTGTCAGTACTGTGATTTCAGTTTTAATACCCTAAAACTTTCCACATACCGTCCGTTGCCAACGATTCTGTACCGTTGAATTCCTGCCTTTGTTTAAACGTCACTTTCTCTCTGAGGTTCCGCCTTCCTCTGGGAAACACCCCCTTCTCCGGTGAGGCGCGTTTGCCCCGTGTCCCCGTCGTGCTAACAGTGTCCCTCCTGCACGGTTTACTGCGTGGTTGCATTGGTTTGCGAGCTCTGCGACTTTGTAGGGAACAGGAAGTTTGATCTCATCTTTATGTCCTCAGCACCTAGCATATATTAGGCATTCTAATAAATGTTTAATTAATAAAAGTAAAAACTACACATGGTGCTTATTTTCAGTTTTTTAAACCTTTTATTATTTTTTATTTTAAGTAATCTTCGTGGCCACTGTGGGGCTCGGATGCATGGCGCCGAGATCCAGACTCGCACCCTCCACGGCCTGAGCCATCCAGGCACCCTGTTTGCAGTTGCACATCCAGAATCACTGTGCCTGGCTGAGCCCTTAGCTTTCTCGGTGACCGTCTTCCAGATTCAGTGAAGCTGTTCATCAGCAGGCAGACCTGCGTCTCAGGGTGCCACTGCCCTGGATTTGGTGCAGTTGCTCAGACTACCAGGAAGAAAGTACCGGCGAGTCCTCACTGGTGTGTGGCTCAAGTCTCAAGTGCCATCTGGAAGGGTCTGGCGGGCCCTGAGGTGGCCATGACGCCCCCATGGCCTCAGCTCTGGGCTGTGGGTCCACGCCACCCGCACGCTGAGGCCACGCTTCTGTTGCAGGAATACAAAGGCAGGCAGGAGCCCGGGAGCCTGTGGCTCCTGCCGGGGCCTTTGGCGCGAGGACCCATGCAGCCTGAAGCTTGCTGAGAGCCGAGTCGAGTCTTAGACTGTTTCCGCGCAGCCTGCCTCCTCCCTCTGCCGCTGCGAGGGGTCCCCTGGGTCGTGCCGCGCCCCACCCTCTGGCTCGCTCCCCGTCCCCCTCACAGGCCTGTCTCCCCGAGGTCGCTTGCGTGTGTGTTCCGTCTTAGCATTGCTTCTCAGGGCTCCTGAACTGCCGTGGGGCTCCCTGGTTTCGACCCGGGTGGAAAGGCTGACGTTCCTGGGGTTGTGGCTTAAGTGTCTCCCCCGACAGTGTGCGCTTGGAGACCGGACTTGCGCACAGTTGTTGGTCCGTGCGTATCGAGTTGAATTATTCCCTCTCTCAGGACCCGCTTGCCTGTGGCTGGCTGTGGTTTAGGTGTCCACAGTGACGCTTCCTGAGAGCTGGGGCCAAGCCCACCTTGCCCTCTCTGTGTCCCCGTCACCGGAGCGCTGGCGTGTCTTCCACGTCCAGGGACTTCTGTCCGTCCAGGCTCTGCTGAAAAGAGAGGCAACAGCTGGAACTGGGGGAGGCGGTTTTAGACCAGTGCTCAGGACCCCTGGGCAGGTGACTTCGCGTGACGGGACGGAGCATCCCAGCCGGGTGGGTGGGCTGAGCGCGGTGACTCAGGTGCTGAGAAGGGGCGGGCGGTAGGAGGCGGCCGGAGCCTGGGCCGGGTCTGCTGGCTCCACCAGCGCCTGCTTGAGGGGTCGTGAAGGACCACGGGACCGTGTGCTCCATCGGCGTGTGTCCGTGAAGACTCCCTGGCTGCGTGCCAAGAGCGGCTTGCGGGGAGGCGAGCGTGAACGGGGCTCAGGGCACCCGGGGCAGGCACTGCTGGGAGAGGAGT
Organism: Mustela erminea; assembly: GCF_009829155.1. Lineage (NCBI taxonomy): Eukaryota > Metazoa > Chordata > Mammalia > Carnivora > Mustelidae > Mustela > Mustela erminea. Next base: position 220,180,031 of record NC_045614.1, read on the forward strand.
GATAGTGCCGGGGTGCGACCGCCGGGGGACAGCACGGAGCCGGGGTGCGACCGCCGGGGGACAGCACGGAGCCGGGGTGCGACCGCCGGGGGACAGCACGGAGCCGGGGTGCGACCGCCGGGGGACAGCACGGAGCCGGGGTGCGACCGCCGGGGGACAGCACGGAGCCGGGGTGCGACCGCCGGGGGACAGCACGGAGCCGGGGTGCGACCGCCGGGGGACAGCACGGAGCCGGGGTGCGACCGCCGGGGGACAGCACGGAGCCGGGGTGCGACCGCCGGGGGACAGCACGGAGCCGGGGTGCGACCGCCGGGGGACAGCACGGAGCCGGGGTGCGACCGCCGGGGGACAGCACGGAGCCGGGGTGCGACCGCCGGGGGACAGCACGGAGCCGGGGTGCGACCGCCGGGGGACAGCACGGAGCCGGGGTGCGACCGCCGGGGGACAGCACGGAGCCGGGGTGCGACCGCCGGGGGACAGCACGGAGCGGGGGTGCGACCGCCGGGGGACAGCACGGAGCCGGGGTGCGACCGCCGGGGGACAGCACGGAGCCGGGGTGCGACCGCCGGGGGACAGCACGGAGCCGGGGTGCGACCGCCGGGGGACAGCACGGAGCCGGGGTGCGACCGCCGGGGGACAGCACGGAGCCGGGGTGCGACCGCCGGGGGACAGCACGGAGCCGGGGTGCGACCGCCGGGGGACAGCACGGAGCCGGGGTGCGACCGCCGGGGGACAGCACGGAGCCCGGGTGCGACCGCCGGGGGACAGCACGGAGCCGGGGTGCGACCGCCGGGGGACAGCACGGAGCCGGGGTGCGACCGCCGGGGGACAGCACGGAGCCGGGGTGCGACCGCCGGGGGACAGCACGGAGCCGGGGTGCGACCGCCGGGGGACAGCACGGAGCCGGGGTGCGACCGCCGGGGGACAGCACGGAGCCCGGGTGCGACCGCCGGGGGACAGCACGGAGCCGGGGTGCGACCGCCGGGGGACAGCACGGAGCCGGGGTGCGACCGCCGGGGGACAGCACGGAGCCGGGGTGCGACCGCCGGGCTCGGCTGGAGCTGCCGCCCGCGCGCACAGGACGGCACGGGGAAGAGGAGGGTGCTGGGAGGGAGGGAAACGCAGTTGCTCGGCTGTTCCAGGAAGGAGCGGCCTACCACGGCCGCTGCGATGGTGGGGACCCCAGCTACTTGGCCTGATTGTGTTGCTGTCTGGGGTGACTGCGGACTGCACCCACGACTGGACAGGATGTGGTTATTGAATGCTTCGTCCAGATAACAGCTTCCGTGAATATCACGGATTTGCTATCCTGATGCTTAAAACACCTTCCCCGTCAGTTTAACAGGCGTCTGTGCCTAACCTGATTCCTGAGCACTAGTTGCAGGCTAGCTCGGAGATCGCCAGCGACGCTCGCAGCCCGCCGCCCGTGTGCGACCCCTGGCACTGCCGCCTTCTCCCCAGGACCGGCTGCAAGGGGCACCTCCAGAGAACGGTGTCCTGCCTCTGTGTCCCGCACTCCGCAGCCCTGAGGACCTCGAGGACAGGGGTGTGGCCGTCCTGCAGAGCTGCTGGCTGGGTCTGCAGGGGGACCCTTTCGGGGCCGGCTGGCTGTGCCTCAGTTTCTCCCGGGGCACTCACGGGCAGTCTTGGGGGGCACCCCCAGGGCAGGCCTTCAGCTGAGGCGTGGGTTGTGTGGGGGTCCGAGTCACACACTGTCCGGAGCCTCTGTGGGCCGTTCAGTCCCCTCTCTTGGAGACAGTTCATCTGACCGCGTGGGGTAGGTGTACACCTCGGACTTTGAAGTCTGCAAAGAGGCTTGACGGGGTGCCCTGGTCTGCTAGAATGAAGAGTCTGTGCCTGGCCACACATCCCCATGGAAGCAAGAGCGGGGGAGGGGAGTGGCGTCACCCCTGCGCCCCGTGACCAGCACCCACTCCTCACACCACGAACCCCCAGTGAACGGTCGTCCTTGTGGTGCTGCCACACGCCCGTCTCTCTCCGTCAGGGTCCAGGCTGACTGTCCTGCTCTTCTAGTTGAAAAGTACAGAAGAGTTGTAATTTTTGAAAACACATTTTTATTCATTTTTTCATGTGTTCTTTTACCTGATGTGATAATGCAACATTTATTTAAATTTAAGGGTGTCTGGGTGGCTTAGTCCACTGAGTGTCAGCCTTCGGCTCGGGTCATGATCCTGGAGTCCCAGGATCGAGCCCCGCATGGCATCGAGCCCCACATGGGACTCCTGGCTCAGCTGGGAGCCTGCTTCTCTCTCTGCCTGCTGCTCCCCTGCTGGGGCTCTCTCCTCTCTCTCTCTCTCTGACAAGTAAATAAAATATAAATAAATAAATAAATAAAATGAATTCATACAACGTGGTTGGTCGCTGTACTGTGACGTAGCTGAAGAGAGGGTTGTGTTATTTTATCCTGCTCCGCTCGTAGATCTTTTACAACTAATTTTTAAAAGATTTTATTATTTATTAATTTGACAGAGAGAAAGAGAGATAGAGAGGGAACACAAGCAGGGGAATCAGGAGAGGGAGAAGCAGGCTCGCCGCGGAGCAGGGAGCCCCATGCAGGGCTCGATCCCAGGACCCTGGGATCATGACCTGAGCCGGAGGCAGAGGCTTAACGACTGAGCCGCCCAGGCGTCCCTCAGAACTAATCTTTGCTGTAGCATTTTGTTGGCAGTAAGCGTGCTTCTGAGTGCGACTGCAGTCTTCATGGATCAGTCTTCATAGACAAGATTGTCTAACCTTTCTGATGCTGTGCTTATGCATCACAAAGAGTAGGACATTACATACTGCACGGCAAAGAAGAACCTGTAATCAGTGAAAGACACCACACCTGAAAACAGTTGCCTCTGTCCTTTACTGATCAAGACTCACTTGGACGGACGCCCCCAGACGCCCTCGTCCTCCTGCACACAGGAGATGAATGGCTTCTGTGTTTGAGATGTCCTGGATCCTTGGGACGGCCCCTCAGGTGGTCCCTGGGCCAGTAATCGTGCAGGGTTTCCTTCCAGACTTGGGCTTTGTGTCGCTCAGCTCGAAGGGACCAGTGGAAGTCCTGTCCTATCCGTTTACACTGACTTGATGCCTCGAGAGTCTCGTAGTAGAAATAGCAGAGAAAGATCTTTTGTTTCCCTTCAGATTTCAGAACTTTTTCTCTAGGATCTTTGATAAAAGACCTTTAAATTGAGTATCTGAAATGGGAAAGGACACGTTCATGCTGTCGAAGCAGGTGAGTAACTCAGAAGCACGTGTCGTGTCGTGTAGTGTCGTGGAGAGTTCCTGCTGAACTCCGGGCCCTGCTGGCTTGTCTCTGAGGCTGGGGGCCGTGGAAGAGCCCTTTTCAGGAAACACTAAAATCAGGATAATTTAGAGATAAAGGGTATAGAAATGAGATAATCTGGCCTCTTTATTTGGTAATTTTGGCATCATGGGCTCAATTGTATCCTCCAAATTCGTATGTTGAAGACGAGTTCATATGTGAAGACTTAATGTGGAATTTAACTTAGCAAATTCGTAGAACGTCCTTCAAGGTGGGGATGCAGGTTAAATGAAGTTGTGGGTGGGCTCTGATCCGACAGGACCTGCGTCTTCCCTAGACCAAGAGGTGGCGGGAGCGCGCGCGCAGATAGGCCGTGTGAGGACAAACAAGAAGGTGGCTGTGTGCGAGCCCAGGAGAGCCTCAGGGGGACCCAAAGCTGCTGACGGGGGTCAAGTACGTTTCTGTTGTTGAAGCCACCCAGTCTGTGGTCCTCTGTTAGGGCGGCTTGAGCAGACGAAGACTCTGTGTCACCCTGTCGCTCAGCAGCATTCAGCAGACTGGGGGCTGTGGCCTAGCGAGGGCTGAAAGACCCACCGACGGTGGCCGTTTCGTAGGTGTGTGCGGGCCCCCCACGGGGAGCCTCTGTTGGTTCGGGCGGGCCCGGCTGATGGAATAGAGTTTCTTCCCGTTGGTGTGAGAGCACGGGTGAGGAGGGCGTCCTGGGAGGGCGGGGGAACAGGCTAGACAAAGGGAGACAAGCCAAGGCCGAGTACCCGAGGGTCTCCAGACAGGGCTCCCCAGGCCACACGGGCAGACAGGGCTTTTTGGGAGAGGCGGGGGCCGGTTTACAGCAGGGTTCATGCATCCTAGTGGGGAGCTGGGACTGGGCCCTCTGGAGCCTAGACCAGTGTGGAGAGAAACTCAGGTGCCTCCTGCGGCCGGATGGGTGTTGTGGACGGGTGAGGTGAGCAGGGCCGAGACGGGCGCCTGTCCTCTCTAGAGCGGCGCAGTAGAAGCTTCTGTGCTGGTGGAGATGGGTTGTGCTGGGGCTGCCACGGCCACTAGTGTACCACGGCAGCCGCCAGTCACGTGTGTGGGCGTGGGAACCGAGTAGCCCATTTAACTGATTTTTAATTAATTAAAATGTAAATCTAAAATTTAAAATTTTAGGGGTCCCTGGAGGGGCTGGGGGGCTCAGTTGGTTAAGCATTTGTCTCTGGCTCAGGTGATGATCTCCGGGTCCTGGGATGGAGTCTGGGGTCAGGCTCCCTGCCACGTAGGGAGCCTGCTTCTCCCACTCCCTCTGCTGCTCCCCCTGCTTGTGCGTCCTCCCTGTGTCAAATAAATAAAATAAAGTAAAAATCTTTAAAACTTTAAATTTTAAAATACTCCCATAAAATTAGGAATAGAATAAAGATCTGTCCATCTACACTCCTATTAACATTACAGTTGGTAAGGAAAAGACAAAAGTCTTTGTAAACTGCGAGTTTGCTTCCACAGGCAAGTCCCCGAGAGTCAGTGAAGTGTCAGAGCCAGTGAGGGGCCGCACCAGTGCCGGGTGCAGGACCGTCCTGGGGGACTGGGAACGCGCCTTCACACCCGGAAGAGGGGATGGGACAGTCCGTCGGGAGAAGCCCTGCCCTTTCACAACAGCAGCAAAATCACACGGTACCCAGGAATGTCCGCCGAAGATGTGGCAGCTCTCCTTCAGAAATCCACAGACGATCGCTGGGGACCTTCGGCCGACCGGAAACAGGAGAGTGAGGCCGTGGTGCCCCGAGGTGGGGTGGAGAAGGACCCTCGGTATTTCATGCGTGCGTGTGGACCGCAGACTTGTTTGTCCGTTCTGACCCTGGGACTTGTACAAGGCTACGCTGCCGAGAAGAGTTGAGACATTATTCAGGTGGGAAGAAAAGAACAAGGCTAAGGCTCACTCCCTGCGAGGTAACCACGATTAATTTTAAAACTCTGGCAATAGGTAAATAAATGAACGTGGTGTGCTGCGTTACTTGGGAGGGCACACAGTGGCCACGGCGGTAGACGAGGGTCACTAGAGCAGTGGTGGGCTCTGCCCTGCAGAGGGTCTTAAGAGATCCTGCGAGAGCAGCAGCGGCTTACGTGGCCCGCGTGGATGGCGCCGGGAAGCCAGGGCGGCTCCCGAGGAGGGGTGGCCCGTGGTCTGGCGGGGGCAGTGCTTGCAGGGCCGGTTTCTTACCTGCGTGCACATTTGTGTGATACAACTTGTCAGCCAAGAGCTGTACCTTGTGTAAAGCTCCTCTTGATCCGCAGAGAGTGCGGAGGGAGAGCGACAAGCAGACCGCGCCAGGCCCAGAGCCCCACGGAGGGCTCAGTCGCACGACTTCCGGGTCAGGCCCCGGGCGGAAATCAGGCGTCGGCTGCCCAACCGGCTGAGCCACCCAGGCGCCCGGCCGGGAGCTGTGTGCCCAGGAAGAATCGGACTGTCCTCTGTGGCTCTGCTGTCAGTCTCCTCGTGTGGCCTGAGTGGGTGTCGGGGTCTGACTCGGATTAGACAGGGAAATGTAGATGAGCTGACCGGTCAGGAGGCTACGCTTGGGTTGGGCACTGCGACGGTGCTGAGTGTGGTCCGCAGCTTCTCGATGTACGGTAGGTTGAGAGACTCATGGTACGCACCCGAGTACCTACCACCTGATTTTTCAAAACATGAAGATTTTGTTAGATCAGCTTCAGATCTTTGCAGAGAACCATTGCAGAGAGAGTGGGAGCCGCACTCCGGTTCTGTCCCCGTCCCCCGGCCTCCCTCCTGAGATTGGCGTTGGCGCATTGTGCTGCGTTTCCATATATCCTTAAACAGCATATTGCGCTGTTCTCATGCTTTAAGACTTTTCATCAGTCACCAGTATGAGTCCTTCTGAAACTTGCTTTTCATCCCAAATTATGTTTTTAGAATTATGGTAATGGTGGTGTTAATATACGTTCTAACTAACTGCTTTGGGGCAGTCTTACATGATTACACTGTGGTGTATTAATTTTTTCCCTTGAGTGTCTACTTTTTAAATTAGTAAACCATTTTTAGAGCAGTTTGAGGTTCAGAACCCAGTGGCGTGGCAAGCGCAGCGTCCCTGTGCCCCGCCGCGGCCGGTCCCCACCATCACGGCCCACGTCTGTTCTCTCAGTGAGCTGCGAGCTCCCGTCACTCATGACACTGAGAGGACACGTCGCCCGTGCCGCCTCGGCTGCCTCGTGGCGGGGTGTGTGCTGCGGGTTCGGACGTGCGTTTAGTGACATTCGTCCACCGTTTCCCATGCGGTCCCGAGTGTCCTATTTGAAAGAAACGGAGGGCGACCCCTCTGCAGCTGGCAGCGGCCTCGCCCCATTGTCCACGTGGAGGAGGGTCCCCCGGGGAGGCCCTGAGACCTCCGCCCAGGAACGCACAGAGGCCCGCAGGGGAGGAGCTCCGGCCGTGAGGAACGGAGAGCGCCTGCGGCCCGGCCAGGCTCACACGGTGGCTGCTGGCGGGCAGCGTGGGGTCGCAGTGGGCTCAGTTTAGGAGGACGTGGAGCTGGGGCAGGTCCGGGCGGGTTTGGGAGGGGTCTCGCCGCCAGCGAGGTCCAGCCTCCGCTCCTGTTGTTCGGCAGGTCCGTGTGCTGCTCGACCGTGAGCCTACAAAAGTGGTCATTCCGTCCCTCTGCGGCCACGTTGTGAGGGGACATCTGGCATCGCTGGCCCTCCCCAGAGCGACTCAAGGAAGTACGTGTCTTCCTGAGAGCTCAGCGGCTCTAGAGACGTGGTTTTTACCGGTCTCTCGTCGTAGTGCGTTTCCTGGTGGTCCCCCCAGAACCGTGTTGTAGTCGGGACCTGTGAACGGGACCGTTTGGGGAGAAAAGCTCTTTGTAGATGGGACTGAGGATCTTGAGTGAGTGACCCGACGGTTCGGGTGGGACTTACGTGCCGGCAGCGGTGTGGTCAGGGGAGGGGGCGGAGGGACAGTGGACGCGCAGACCGAGCGGAGCAGCAGGGGCACCGGGGCCCACACTGGAGTGATGTGGCCCCGACCGGGGAAGCCGAAGAGTCCAGGAGTGGGTTCTCCCCGAGAGTCCCCGGAGGCCGTGCGGCCGTTTTTCTCTCTGTGGCTCAGGGAAACTGACTTGAGACTTCCGGCCCCAGCGCTATGACGGGTACCTTCGCCTCGTTTTCAGCCACGAATTGGTCGTGGCAGCTGCAGGACACGAAGCCGCTCACCTCAGGCCTGCGGCGCACTTAGAGACGATGTTTTCTTCGCTCTTTTTGTTCCGTGTGGCCTCTTTGTGGACGATCCTGGAGGCCTGAAACAGGTTTGTTGTTTTCCTTTATGGTCAGTAATTTTTGTTTCCTTCTTTCCCTACCTCAGGGCCACGGAGACGTTCTTTTATGTTATTTTTTAAGAGCTTTATTGATCTTTCACATTGAGACGCGTAATCCACCTGGGGTTGACTTCTGTGGGAAGAAGTCATTTCGCTGCTGTTCTGTGTGGCTGCTCCGCCGACGGGCGTATTTGTGCGAAAGGCGCCTCTTCCTACTGCTCCGCCGTCTCCTTGTCTGCCTCGGGGTCGTACTGCGCTCAGTACCGCAGCCTCGCGGGACGTGTCTGTGTCTGGTCAAGTCTGTCTTTTTTATTCCGAGTTTCATTTGCTGATCTCGGCCCTTTGCGTATTTCTCCACGTACACTTTAGCATCAGCTTGCCTATTTCTACACACACACACCTGCAGGAGTTCTGATCCGAGTTCCTCGGGCTCTGGGTCCAGCCGGACAGCAATGGCATCGTTACGGTACTGAGTGGGCAGATCCATGAACGTGCTGGATCACTTCATTCTTTAGGTCTTTTAAACCCTACCCTAGTGCTTTTAGTTTATGTACTTCTGAGACAGAGAGGAAGTGAGCAGGAGCCTGCTGAGCGAGTGGAGCCCACATGGGGCTCGATCCCACGACCCTGGGACGGGGACCGGAGCCAAGTCAGACGCGTCGCCAGCCGAGCCCCCAGGCGACCTGCTTTTTCAGTTTCTGTTTAGAGGTCATGTATATACGTCTTTCATTAAATTTATTCCTCGATTTGAAATATAGTATTTTTCAGGTATAGAATTTACTTTTCTGTTTTTTTTAAATCACAGTACTGCTTTTTAATTCCTTGAACACGTTGATCATGGTTATTTTCAAGTTCCATTATGTGGCCACCCGGTCTGTACCTCCCTATTCTCTGTTAGTCTCCGTGGGTTGTAGTCACAGCTTCCTTTTGCCTATAGGCCAGATGCTGTAGGTGTAGCAATGATTTGCGACTCTAGATGTTTCTGTGTTTCTCCATAAAGGGTTTACTTTGGCTCCTGGCAGGTGGATGGACTCGGGAGCGTCTTTAATGTGCACATCCTAACAGTGGGACATCAAACTATATGAAGCAAAATCAAGTAGAATTGCAAAGAAAAACAGGTGAATCCACTATTATAGTTGGAGACTTCGATACCCTCTCTCAGAAAAGGACCCAGCAGGCAGAACATCAGTGAGGACACAGTTGAATTCAACAGCATCATCTGTCCACTGTGTGTAATGGATATCTGCAGACTCTTTTGTCCAACAACAGGAGATTATACATTCTTCTCAAGTCCGCATGAAGCATTCACCAGGAGAGACTACATTCTGGGCCATAAAACACATCTTCATGAATTTAAAAGAATAGAAATAATACAGTGTCTGCTCTCAGACCACAACAGAATTGAACTAAAAATCAATAGCAGAGAAATCAAAATATGTAGAGATTAAACAGCATACTTCTAAATAACATGGGTCCAAAGAGAAATTCTGAAATATTTTGAACTAAATGAAAATAAAAACACAACTTACCTAAATTTGTGGGATGCAGCAAAAGCAATACTTAAAGGGAAACTTATAGCATTAAGAAGAAAGATCAAGGGCGCCTGGGTGGCTCAATGGGTTAAGCCGCTGCCTTCGGCTCGGGTCATGATCTCAGGGTCCTGGGATCGAGCCCTGCATCGGGCTCTCTGCTCAGCAGGGAGCCTGCTTCCTTCTCTCTCTCTCTCTCTCTCTCTGCCTGCCTCTCAGTGTACTTGTAATTTCTCTCTGTCAAATAAATAAATAAAATCTTTAAAAAAAAAAAAGAAGAAAGATCAAAAGTCAGTAACTGGGTGGACATTGAGGGCATTATGCTAAGTGAAGTAAGTTATGCAGAGAAAGCCAAATACCATGTGATCTCACTTACATGTGGAATCTAACAAAACAAAACAGCTCAGATACAGAGGACTGACTCGTGGTATTTGAAAGTTGCTGGGAGAGTAGATCTTAAAAGTTCTCATCACAAGGAAAAAAAATGTAGCTTTGTGATGAGGGCTGACTATATTTAATTGTGCTCATTTCACAGTACGTGCAAATATCGAATCATGTTGCATACCTGAAGCTAATATAATGTTATGTGCAAATTATATTTCAGTTTAAAAGATCAATAACCTAAGATTCTTCCCTGGGAAATTACAAAAACAAGAGCAAATTAAATAAAAAGTAAATAGAATAAAAGAAATAATAAGAATTAGAGCAGAAATCAATGAAACTGACTGGTTCTTTGGAAGTCAATAAAATCGACAGATCTTTAGTCAGGCTAATTAAGAAAAAACGAGAGGGGGGCGCCTAGGTGACTTAGTCAGTTAAGCATCTGCCTTTGATTCAGGTCATGATCCCAGCGTCCTGGGATCGAGCCCCACATCGGGCTCCTTGCTTGGCAGGAAGCCTGCTTCTCCCTCACCCCCTCTCCCTGCTTGTGTTCCCTCTCTCGCTGTGTCTCTCTGTCCCATAAATAAATAAAATCTTAAACAGAAAAGAAAAGAAAAACCCACAACTGACATCATGCTTGACGGGGGGAACATAAAGCTTCCCTACGAGAAGAGATCAAGGCAAGGATGACCCTCACCGTTCATTGTCAGCGTTGCGGTGGGAGTTCCAGCTGATCCTGAAAGACGAGAAAAGGAAATAAAAGGCATATAGATTGGGAAGGAAGAAATAAAACTCTTTGTTTACACACAGCATGGTTGTCTATGTAGAAAATCCCAAAGAATTAACAAGCCCTCCTCCTCCTCACCAAAACGAATACACGGTTATAGCAAGGTCGCATGACTCAAGGTTAATATGCAAAAATCAATCACGTGGCACTGTACAAGTGGAACTTGAAATTAAAAACACAATACCATTTACATTAGCACCCCCCAAATTAAATACTTAGGTATAAATCAAACAAACTATGTTGAAGATCTCTGTGAGGGAAGCTACAAAATACTGATGAAAGAAATCAAAGAACTAAATAAGTGGAGAGGTATTCTGTGTTCATGGATAGGGAGACAATATTGTCAAGATGTCAGTTCTTCCCAGGTTGATCCATAGATGCAACACAGTCCCAATCAAAATATCAGCAAGATATTTTGTGCATATTGACAAACTAGTACTGAAGTTTTACAGGGATAGGCAAAAGGCCCAGAATAGCAAAACAGTCGTGAAGGAAATGAACAGAGTTAGAAGACAGACACTCTGATTTCAGGACTTCCAATAAAGCTGTAGTAATCAAGATAGCAGAACAGATAGATCAATGGAGCCGAACAGAGAAGCCAGAAATAGACCCACATAAATAGAGCCAATTAATCTTTGACAGAAGAGCAGTAGAAAAAAGATGGTCTTTCCAACAAATGGTGCTGGAACAACTGGACGTCCACGTGCAACAAAATGAACCTAGGTATGGACCCCTACCAAAAAGTTAACTCAGAATGGATCTCATCCCTAAAGTGAAAATGTAGAACTCTAAAACTGGACGATCAATAGAAGATAACTTAGAAAACCTAGGTGACCTTATGTGTGGTGATAACTTTTAGATACAGCACCAAAGCCACAATCCATGACATAAATAATTGATAAGAAACACTCTATTAAAACTAAAAACTTCTGCTCTGCAAAAGACAATGTTAAGAGTAAGAGAAGACAAGCCATTTACCTGGGGGAAATATTTACAAAAAACCATGTCTGATAAAAGACCATTACCCAAAATATACAAAGAACTCTTAAAACTCAACAGTAAGGAAACAACCTGGTGGAGAAATGGCCCGAGGACCTTAACAGACGCCTCGCCCGAGCAGACATACAGATGACAAGTCAGCATAGGAAAGATGCTCCACGTCACAGGTCATCAGGGAAATGAAAATAAAAAGGATCATGACACTGCTGCACACCTACGAGAGTGGCCACAATCCAGAACAGGACAGCGGCAAGTGCTGGCGAGGACGGGAGCCCCCGGAGCGCTCGGTCCCCGTCACGGCTGCTGGAAAAGACGGTGGTGCCGCCATCTTGGGAGGCACTTTGGTGGTTTCTCCCAAGACGAAACCTGCTCTTCCCATCTGACCCGGCGATCACATTCTTTGGTATTTCCCCAAAGGAGTTAAACACATGTGTGCACACAAAAGCCCGCACACAGTTGCTTACAGAAAATTTGGAAGCAACCAGGATGTAGGTGAGTAGATAAGTAAGCTGGTCCATCCAGTCAATGGAATGTTCTCTAACACTGCCCAGAAGCGAGCTGTCAAGCCAGGAAAGACATGGAAGAAACGGAAATGCATTAAGTGAAGTCAGTGGGGAAAGGTTATCGTGTGATTACAGCTCCATGACATTCTTGGAAACTATGGAGACAGAAGAAGGATCAGTGGCTGCCAGGGATTGGGGGGTGAGGGAGGGAGGAAGAGGCAGAGCACAGAGGACTTTCAGAGCAACGAAGATACCCTGTGTGATGTCACAACGATGGGTGTGTTTTCATACATTTGTCCAAACTCACAGAATGTACGACACCAAGGGTGAGCCCTAACCAGACTGTAGACTTTGGGTAAATGCTGTGAACCCATACAGTTCACCACCAGTCTAGGGGAGGGTGTTCATAATGGGGGAGGCCGTGCGTGTGTTAGGGTAGAGGGTATATGGGAATTCTCTGTACCTTGCCCTCAGTTTTGCTGTGAACCTGAAACTACTCTAAAATATACATCTGTAAAGCTTTAATTAAATAAATTAAAAGGTAGAGGGGAAAAAAGTCCCAATTTTCTGGAAAATAAATCTGCAGACCCAGATGGTTTCACTGGCAGGTTTTATCACTTAAAAAAGAAATAACACCAACTTTATATAGTCTCTTCCATATATTTTTAACTTTTTATTTTGAAATAATTTTTGTCTCTTAAGTTGCAGAAATAGTACATAGAATTCATTCAGTTTCTTTCAATAACATCTTATATAACCAGAGTACATTATCAAACTATTTCCCACATATTCTTAATTACAGTTACTGTGCTAAAAATGTAAACAATTCGGAAGCGTGTGAAGGAAAAATATCTGTTACACCCACCTCAAGCTAAATAAACAAATTGCTATTGATGATTCGTTGGGCGCCTTCCAGGCATTTCTTGCACACACAGAATGTACACACTTACATGCATGCGTACTTCTGTTTATTTGTTGTTCCCAGAATTAAATCATTCTTTATAGTTTTTTTTTTAAATCATTCTCTATAGTTTTCAACTTGCTGCTTTTACCCAGTAGTGCATCATGAATCTGTGTAAGTGATTTACCCAGTAGCGTGTCATGAATCTGTGTAAGTGATACTCATCCCTACCTTCCAAATACCAGGGTATTTTTTCAGGAGTAACGACAGAAGTAATAAAAGTTGTTACTTTTACAAGTAACAACAGCGTATCATCAGTATTCTGTAGTAATGATGTGTGAACAGCACGTTTTCTTCCTTTTTTTTTTTTTTTTTTGATGAAGAAGCAATGAGAGGTTGTCTCCCATTGTTTGCTGTTACATATAATGGGCTCTGCCTGTCCACGGTGCTGTGGCCTTCAGGAGTCACCGAATGCTTTGAGAATAGGAACCCCGTGTCTCGTTGGGACTTGGAGATAACTGTTGCGATTTCGCATTTGTAGCCCTAAATAGTTTGGTCAGCCGCGCTGGAGGTCAGCCGGAGCCACATAGCATCGCCCTACCCGGAGGGCTGGTCGGAACAGCCAGCAGCTCCCAGACCACCGGAGAAGGAGGGGCCCTGGCATCTTCCCAGCCCCCTCAGGGTGCTCAGCCAGGGGCGAGCTTTGTCCTGACGGAGATTCCCTCGGTGGTCAGTGGTCGGGTCAGGGCAACTCCAAGTTTGTGTGCCTCTGCTGTTTGCCTCTTGGCTGTTTACCGAACTTGGGTTCAGAAAATCTGGATTTGAGTCCCTTTCCTACTAGCTTACTCGTTTTGTGTCTGCATTCTCTTGGAATTCCGCCTTGCGCTCTGCGTGGGGAGAAGTTTGCATTGGGTGGCGCGTTGGGTTGTGTCTGAGTGGGAGATGGGAAATATGGTAACTGGTTACGCATGGAAGCGTGTCTCTTGGCTACGTTCTGCCAGTTCAGTGAGAAGACACGAGACCGCTTTTGCGATATCAGAGGCGTGAAGCAGGGAGTTAACGTTTCATTTCTGAACATTCCCTGGCACCTTTGCGTGGAAATGCTCGTTTGAAATGGGAACCAAGCAAGGGTCCGTTCCCGGGAAATGAGTACTTACTTTTAAGTACCCGGAAAACCAGTGCTCTGCTTTGAAATAGGGATTTATCAGTTCTTGTGTTATGTAACAATACTTAGTTTTCATTTCGATTTGTCTCAATTATATATTTTCATATATTTCAGAAGAAGCGTAATTTGTTAGCTTTAAAAAATACATGTGCTTTAAAGTTGTTCGCAAGTTAAACCCTTAGAAGCTATATTCCACAGTCCTCTGGGGGCCCAGGTTGGGGTCTCTGGTGCAGTGAGTGGGCAGGGCAAGGACAGTGCACCCCAAGGCCCCAGGCCGGTAGCAGCCGGTCGGTGACCCCTGCCCCATGGACTGGCTGAGGTTAGCAGTGGAGGCTTAGCAGAAAAAATCAGAGTGGGATGCGCAGTACCCTGCCATGCAGGTCAGGCACAGATACATGCACACAAAGCGCCGTACATTCTGCAGAACAAATTCAGATTAAAAGACCAGGTGCCTGGGGGGCTCAGTGGGTTAAAGCCTCTGCCTCTGGCTCGGGTCATGATCTCAGGGTCCTGGGATCAAGCCCCGCATCGGGCTCTCTGCTCAGCAGGGAGCCTGCTTCCTCCTCTCTCTGTGCCTGCCTCTCTGCCTACTTGTGATCTCTGTCTGTCAAATAAATAAATAAAATCTGAAAAAAAATAAAAAAACAACAATAAAAGGCTGGTTTGCTGTGGGGGAGGGGAATCCCGTGGGAACGGAGCGGAAAGCAGAGTGCAGGGTAGGTGAGAGCCACCGGAGCGGCTGGGCGGGGAGGGCGGCGGGAGGAGCCGTGGTTAACGCAGGGCAGACCCCCCCGGGAGCCTGGACCCGAGCAGCCGCCTGCCTGTTGGGAGGGCAGGACCTGGTGCTCCCTGACCTCAGACTTCTTTTGTGGGGTGCTGTGGGAGTGTCTCCCCAGAGACCTCCAGCGAGTCCTCACTGGGCTGGGAGGCCTGTCGGCACAGCAGATCCTGCAGTCGGGAGCGTGGACAGGCCGTGCGTGGTGAGGCCCCGGGGACGGCGGCCCGGCCCTGGGCTCGTGCGGGGGGCCAGGGCGGGGACGGGAGGAGAGCTTTCTGCTGGCCACGGTTGCCCACGCAGGCCGCCAGTGGAGATTGTCGTACGTATTTCCGGGCCACGGAAAGTCGCTGAGACAGGACAGGTTCCTGTGGCGCGCCAGGTTCTCGCTAGGAAGCAGCTGTGCTCGGAGCCCGAGGCGCGTTTCCGTGAAGACACGCGTCCCGTCTGGCCGCTCTGCCCGGCTTCGTCCGCTCTTCCCCCGTGTGACACGCGTCCGCGCGGCAGGCCCTGTTCCCGCTCCGGCCCAGCCTCACGCCGGGTGTGCTCGGCCGCACGGGGCTCCCTGCGGCGTCTCGGCGGAGGCCGGCTCCGCTCCGTTCTGGGCCGTGGCCTCCGAGTGCTTCTCTTTCTTTGTTTTTCACTTCAAAAATGTTTATTTTTAAAATTTTTATTGATTTTTTTTTAGAATCTGCATTTCTGGCAAGCCCTTAGGGGATGATGATCACAATTTTCAAAAACCAAAGTAGTATTTACGCACAGTAGGACGCGCCCTCCCTGGTGTGCAGGGCTCGGGTTTCGAGGGGCGCGTGCAGCCACGAGCCACCACCCGAGCAGGACGGCTCCTTGCGGCCGACGACCCGCCTTCCCTGCTGGCCTCAGCCCGCCCTCACCCCATCTCTCGGCAGCCGCCATCCGCTCTGTCCGTCGGTTTTGTCCCTTCCAGGATGTCAGGACGTGGAGTGACTCGGTACGGAGCCCTTTGAGCCGCCTGCTTTGACGTCGCAGTGTTCAGGCAGCTCTGTCCGGGCCGAAGGCGTCCGTCGCTCCGCGTGTTCCGTCGTGCGGGTGCCTCAGCGGTGTTGGTGCTTCCGGTTCCTCCGTCAGGAGCTGTCTTTTCCTTCCAGGACGTGGGCACTTTGGAGGAAAAATAATCATCTTTTCTGCTGTCGTTTTAGGTGACATCACTCAGAAAGGCTATGAGAAGAAACGGGCAAAGCTGCTGGCGCGCTACATCCCGCTTCTTCAAGGTAAAGTCACTCGCTCGCCTGTTTTCTAACAGTCCGTTTTCTCACTGAACTTGACCTCAATACGGATTCGAGTGTCACGTTGGTATGTTTCATAGTTTATCGAGGAGGACTGGGCAGCGTATCTAATAGTAAGTAACACCGCCCACAGGCTATAGTTTACAGCTTGGGTTTGGTATGGATCTCATTTCAAGTAGGATTTATTATATTTTTATGATGATAGAACATGATTCTTGTGATTGTGGTAAGGAACGTTCCGTTACTTAGGTTCAGAATAGATGCCGTAACGGTGTCAGTTCTTCCTACCTTAAACTGATCTGCAGAGCTAACACACTTGTCATTTCTTTTTTTTTTTTAAAGATTTTTATTTATTTATTTGACAGACAGAGATCCCAAGTAGACTGAGAGGCAGGCAGAGAGAGAGGAGGAAGCAGGCTCCCCGCTGAGCAGAGAGCCCGATGCGGGACTCGATCCCAGGACCCTGAGATCATGACCTGAGCCGAAGGCAGCGGCTTAACCCACTGAGCCACCCAGGCGCCCCACACTTGTCATTTCAACAGGTTTTTTGGTGTTTTTTTTGGGTGGAATTTAACAAGCTAATTCTAAAATTTACGTAAGTTTAAAGGGCCAAGGGATCCAAAGTGTGCTCCAAAAGGAGGAATGAGGTGGGAAGATTGTCCCGACCAGGATAAGAAGGATTGCGATCGCGCTGCTGTCGTGAAGACGACCTGGTCTGGAACCAGGGCAGGCAGCGGAGCAGGAGCGGGACCAGGAGCCCAGACACAGACTCACACGCGTGTGCGTGAGGCCGTGGCCTGTGGGGGGCAGCGTTACAGGGCATGGTGCCGCCACAGCTCCCTGTCCTCATAGGCTGGACACAGCAATCAGTGTCCGGCATAGGAGGGCCAGTAGAAAAGGCGAAAGCTACAGCCCCTTAGAGGGTCATACGGGAAGATGGTCACCATTGCACGACATGGCGAAATGGGCAGGACATCACAGGTCTCTGGAGGGGCTGAGAGGGGCCTGAGGGAGGGGGTGGTGGCTGTGGTGAAGTGATCCATGTCATGGTACCCACAGTCACCGTAAGGACCGTAAGGGCACGTCACACAGTAACGGAATTGAAAAAGAACTAGTGTGCGGAACATATAAGGCAGCCCTGTCCTGTTTATTACCTTTGGCGATCATGGAAATGTTCGGCGACCCCTGGCTGTGGACAGCTGCCGAGTACTTGAAACACGGCTGGTGTAACTGGGACACTAGATTTTTCATTTCTTTGGAATCAGTTGAACCTTAAATAGCCGGAAAGTCCCCCAACATACTTTTTACAAAGCTCAGGAGGAAGCTGGGCTGAGCCTTGCACCGCTGTTTCCTGAGTGGCAGGCCTCCTAGCCGGCAGCAAAGAAGGAGGGTTAACCTCAGTGGGTATCAGAGGAACGTGGGTGAGAGCCCGCACGGCTTGTTGGAGGGGGCTCGAGCCGAGGGGTGGGGACAGCTGGCGAAGCTGAAGGGGGCATTGGTGACCAGCCGCCAGCTGCTCTGGACGACCCCTGGGCCGCTCACACTTGTCCACTCTCTGCGCAGCAACGTGGTCGGGCCCCTGCGGCGCCGGGAGCGCAGACGTCCCCCAGCAGAGTCCCGGGGGAGAGCTTGAAGACCCACACGCGTCGGCAGAGATGGCTCTCGGAAACGTGACGGGGAGCGAAAGCCACTCACAGGGGAGCACAGGCACTGCAGCTTAGGAAAGCCGACCTGCCCCGTCCAGGAACCCTTGCGTAGCTGGGGAAGAGAGACAAGGCCGTGGTTTTCCCGGAAGTCAGCGTGCCGTGTGCCCGCGGAGTGAGGCGGGGGCGCAGGGGGCCCGGAGGCGCTGGAGTCTCCCCTTACCACTGCCGAAGTCCCATTGGGTTTTTTCCCGTGTAACGACTTATAAACGGGACACGTGGTTTCTACTGCCTGTGTCGGGGTGATGTAGCTTACAGTAGGTCGACAACAGAAAGAATACGAACGGACATTCATTAATCCCAAACAGGAGTCTCTGAGTAAAATGGGCAGTGAAGGAAACTGGGGGCGTGGCGTGGAAAGCACGGGACAGACGTCGCCAGCAGCTGTCAGACTAAGGGACACACACTGGGGCCTCCGTAGCCCAGGCGGGGGAGACGCGCCCGGCGATGGTGTCGGAGAGCACAGGAGAGCGCTGAGGGGGAAGCCTTGTGTGAGCGCCGCCATCCTGGCCGGGTTCCTGCGGCTCTTTCTTGGGAACTCATTAGCTTGATGAACTGAATAGAAATTCAAAGAAGAGGAAATGAAGATGTTCCTCCCCACAAGTGGGTACGGAAATGTGAACCATTTCCTCCTATCAGACTGGCAAAATTCTAAAAATCCTTCTAAACACCCAGTGCTGACGAGGCTGAGGGGAATGCCCTTTCCTGCTCTGCCCGTGGGCACGCGTGTTGCTGTAGCCCTTGGGAAAGTCCTCTCCTGGGACCTGTAAAAATGAAAAAGCACCTGCTCCCTCATGTGACCGTTCCACATTGGGCGCACATTCTTGTGGAACCCACGAGCCTCTCGAAGGACGAATGCACCTGTATTTGGGGAGCGAGCGTAAGGGTGTCCACAAGCGTGCGTCCGTAATGGGTTGATGTGTTCTCCGGCACGACCTTCGGAGTCATTCACCCAGTCACAGCGCGCCCGGGATCGCGGGGCGCGTGTGCGTGTACGCGCTCGGATTTGGACTTCCGGAAGGAGCACCCCATCTTCCAGCTCTGTGTAACTGAGCGCCCCGAGATGCGGTCCTCAGCACCCGTGATGACCTGTGTTCTTCACACACCTGCAGCCTGGCGGGGCTCCGAGGGCCGCTCACCGCCTGCACAGAGCCAGCCGCTGTGGGCCCGCCGTCCTGTCGCGTGTCCTCTTGGTGCGTTGTCTCCAGGTCCCACCAGGTGGTCTCTGTCGCACTGTCCAGCACAGGTCGGAGGCAGGGATAGACGGCCCCTTCTCAGGAGGGGTGAGGGCTGGTGGGACCCACGGGACTGGAATGCTGCAGGCTACTTTTACGAGATGTCTTGAGCCAGAGACTCAAGTGGAACTTGAGCACGATGAGCACGATGGGAGGCTTGCCCTGTGCTGTTCTCGAAGGTCAGCAAATAGAGCTCAGACAACACCATGGATTCCGTGTCCTGAGCCTCCCGCTTGGGTCCTATCCGTTTCCTCTCCACACCGTCCTCCAGGCCTGTGTGGTCAGAGGCTGTCAGTGCAGGCTGTCCGGGTGTCGGGTTTGGAGACACAGCGAGCGGGCACCCCCGGCTAAATGTGTCAGCACCTGAGGTCTCTGTACCCTGTGCCCTCAGGCTCTCGCGGTCGCAGGCACCCCTGACTCACCACTGCCCATGTTTCTGCGTATGTCTAAGGGCGGCTGGTTCTCCCCAGTGCCTGCTTCATGGAGAGTCACTGACGTTGTGGACAGTGCCAGGGAAAGTGGCACAAGGCGTTTCAGGTTCAGGGAACACTTACGGTGCAGAAGTACGCTTTTGCAGGGCCTTCCCAAGAGAGTCTGCCCCAGGTGGCCCCATGTGCTGGGCAGCTGGGCTCGGGGACGCTGTTGCTGGTCACCCTTCCTGCGGATGCTGGACAGTGAGGCAGCGCAGGCCGGCACTTTCGGGAGAGCGAGCGGGGAGTGGGTATTCATGGCTCTGACCCCAGCCTCCAGTCAGGGGTCTTCTGGGCTTCAGGGACCACTGCTGGATGCTTGTGCCGGATTGTTACGTCGGTACAGTGTGTGCTGTAACAACACAGGACAAGGTGTGGTGTTCTAAGTGGATTTTTCCATCATTGGAAAAGCAAACTGTTGACACAAGATGTTCCTACAAAACTGTGTTGCAGGAGCAGATCCATCCCTCCAAGCAGAGAACAGGGTCCCTGCTCCCACCCAGACCACAGCTGCCGTGTCCAAACAGCGGAAGCCAAGGCCCCCCAGCTCCCGGGACGAGCGCTTCCGGTCAGGTAGGACCAGACGTGGGCAGTCGCCCCCGTGGCCTTGGCTGTAAATGGCTGTGAAGAGACTGGTCTCACGGAATAACTTACCACAGCCCGCGACTTCTCAGGAGAAAAAAACCCTTCACACAACCGCAGTCTTCCTTAATGTAACCAGTAGGGTTGGTGGTCTCTCCCCAGGGGATGCTTACAAACACCCCTAGAGAGGTCGTCCTTCCCCTGCAATTAGTATGATTTCTTTAAACTTTTTTGTCCATTTTCCTGCCTCCAGCTGTGGGACTGGGATGGGTAGTTTTTGTGTGTTACGGAGCAGCTTTCCTACTGTAGGTGTTTTACTATTTTTTTCTAATTTTGGAGATTTCCTTCTAAGGAGATTGCTGCTACTCTGCAGTACATTTTTTTTTTATAAGATTTTATTTATTTACTTGACAGACAGATATCAAAGTAGGCAGAGAGAGAGGAGGAAGCAGGCTCCCTGCTGAGCACAGAGCCCGATGCGGGACTCGATCCCAGGACCCTGAGATCATGACCTGAGCCGAAGGCAGAGGCTTTAACCCACTCAGCCACCCAGGTGCCCCAGCTGGTTCTTTGCATTCTCTTAAAGTGGCTTTTGAAGAGCAGAAGTTTTAAATTTTATTTATTTTTAAAAAGATGTTATTTGTTTATTTATTTATTTAGGGGGAGAGAGCTAGTAGCAGCAGCGGGGGGAGGAGCAGAAGATTGGGGGAAGCAGACTCTTGTGCTGAACACAGAGCCCAGTGCGGGGCCGACCCCATGACCCAAGATCACCTGCCCCCGAAGCCAGAAGCAGAAGTGAGACGCTTAACTGACTGAGCCACGCAGATGCCCCTAGAAGTTTTTAATTTTAATGAAGTTCATCTCAGCTGGGTTTTGTTTTCGTTCTTGTGGTTTTAGCAGACAGTGCTTTTGTTCTTGTGTCTAAATCTGGCCGGCCTAAGGTTACGAAGATCGTTACCTCTGTTTTCTTCTAGATGTTTTCTAGTTTTACATTTTAGCTTTACGTCTGTGATCCGTTTGGTGTCGTATTAGTTCAAGGTATGAATCAAAGCTCATTTTTTGCATACAGATGCCCAGTTCCCCCATCGCTTGTGGAGAATGCACCACCTTTGCTCCTCGATCTGGGAGCACGTGCACAGGTGTACGCGATGTTGTTTCTGGACTCTGCCTGTCCTGTCGGTACTCGCCTGTGGCAAGAGCACGGTTCAGGGATCATAGCTTAGTAACGATCGTGCACATCAGTAGTGCTCTTCGAGGAGTTTTGTTGTCTTCTTCCTTAGTGTTGTTCCCTTGTCTGGGACTTGGAAGGTCTGTCTCTTGGTCACCGGTTCGGAGCAGTTACAGTGTGCTATTCTCACAGCAGCTGTAATTTCAGTCTCAAGGAGAAAACATTTTACTAACATAAACCAAAACCCTAGTGGAAGTAGAAGAAAAGAGAAATCCGGGCTTAGATGAGGACAACAGTCAGCAGTAAAGCAGAGTAGGACGGAGTTCCCGCAGGTCGGGTGCGGGCGACACCCAGCTTTCTCAGCGGGGGTAGCCCCGTGGAGACACCCGGGTGGGTCCCCACTCACAGGCCCGGGCAGGGCGTCCTTCCGCTGACTGTCCCCGGAAGGGCCGTGTTTCTAGGGCCTGTGACGGGGTCTGAGGTTGAACGTTTGTTCACCTACGTGCTGTCTGGAGCGCGGCATTTCCACGTTCTTCTGTCTTCACGTCCTCAAGGATCCCGGGCTGTGTGCCTGCCTCCTCTCGGGGATTCCATTCCCGGGGGGCCGGCCCTGGCCAGAGCGGCAGGGGGTAGGAGGAGATGTGAGGCCATCCTCACAGAAGGGCCCGTTCTGACTTGGAGGCCAGCCGATGTCCACGCACCAGGCTCCCGGGGTCACTTGTGCAACATGAGTGCTTTAGCTTTAGTCTTGCACACGGCGTGCTTTAGCCTGTGTTTGTGCAGGTTGGGGTGATCTGTGATGCGGGACAAATCACAGAAGCATCTTCCGCCCAGGACATGTGCCTTGGTGTGTGTGGTTTTGGGCTTCTTGGATTTCTGAGCTTCCTGGATTTGTTGGCTTGGACCCCAGTTTTGCTGACACTGTGTTGACTTTCAGTTCGGTGTCTTTTCACCTGCGTTTGGGATGGCGCTCGCTTCTAAGACCGCGACGGGGCTCCAGGTGTGTGCTCACGGTCACTGCCGTGTCGCGGCAGGGGCTCCTCTCAAACACCTTCTGTGTCTGCGAGTATTTTTGTTAGACCCTTACGTTTCAATGATAACTTGGCCGAATGTGAAATTCTGGGTTCGGCACTTCTTTCTTCAGCAGGACGTGGTTGCCTTCCTGCCGCCAGTAGTTTCTCTTCCCTAATGTGAGTCTGTCCCTTGATCCTTCCCAGGTGAGTCAGTCTTTCTCTCTGGAAGCTTATGGAATTGCCTTGTTGTTTTTGATGTTTGTAAACTTTATTTTAGTACATCTATGTGCAAATTTTTCATCTTTCCTGATTAGCACCCTGTGGGCCATTTTACTGTAAGGATTTTAAGTGTTTTAAAAACATTTTGTTGGAGAAAAATGGAAGCATGTATAGGAATGGACTTCCTCGAGTAGTAACCCTCTCGAGTCATGTCATGTCAGTCTGGACCCATTTAGCCACTCTCCACCCGGGCCCTCCCGTCCCGCATGATTCTGAAGGAATCTCTGCGATTGCGCTATTTCATTCAGATGTCACAACAGGCTTGGTGTCGCTTTCTGAAAAGGATCATGTCCTTGTATCTCTAAAAGATAAAACACAAAATAATTAGCAATAATTCTTTAATATCAAATATCCAAATGTTCATGTGGTTTTTAATTTTTGATTTTTATTTCAAAAAAACTTCTTAAGTAAGCTCTGTGCCCCCCGTGGGGTTCAAACGCGTACTCCAAGATCGGGGGCTGGGCTGTACCGGCTGAGCCAGCCAGGTGCCCCGTGGCCGCCCCGTGGCCCAGACAGTTTGTCTGGACCCAGGATCCAAAGAAGATCTACACATCCCAAATGTTTGATAGTGTTTTCAGTCCTTCCTGACTTATACCCGTCCGAGGCCCACGGGGGTCGGGTTAGGTGCTCGGTGGTCCCGGAGACGAGACACGGCCTGCGTTCCGGCACTGGGAGGACGGGACGCCCGGGACGCCGGCAGCCGGCGGTCCCCAGTGCCGAGACCCGGTCACGCGTGAGGGAGGCAGAATAGCGGAGCTGCCTCTGTCATCCTTCAAAGGCTGGCGTCCTTCTAGGAGGACCGACTCCTCCTTGCTTGCCGCCTGGTGCGGGGGAACCAGGATGTGCTCAGTTCTTCCCATTTATTTGCTCCTTTTTAGAATGATGAGTCGGGTCACTAGAGTCCTCCGATGGCCACTGGTTGATTTTGCTGCCTCTCTTTCTTCCCTTCTGTTCTTTTGTCTGTGTGTATATGGATTTGATATCTTTTTTTCGTTTTTTAAGATTTACTTATTTATTTGAGAGAGGGAAGGAGAGTAGGGCAGGGCAAGGGGCAGAGGAGAGGGAAAGAGAATCTGAAACAGATGCCCCAGTGAGCACAGAGTCTGATGTGGGGCTCGATGCCACGACCCTGAGACCGGGGCCGGAGCCGAAATCAAGGATCAGGTGCTTCACCAGCAGAGCCACCCAGGCACCTCTGCGTTCGGTGTGCAGTCCGTTCTGGCATCTGTCCTTGTCGGGGTTCAAACCGTTCCAACCCTAGCCTTTGGGAGCCTCTCCCAGTCAGCTCCACAGTCCTGAGCTGCTGGACCAGGTCCTCACTGGCGGTCGTGACGAGACGCTCAGCTCCTCTGTGCTTTTCTTGCCCCAGCCCTAGACTCCGCCTCCCTCGGCGTCCTCCAGTGAGGATGGAATTTGAAGGCCACATTCTGGGTGCAAGGGTTACTCGTTATTGTTGAGCTGGCACTTTTTTTTTTTTTTTTAAAGATTTATTTATTTGACAGAGATCACAAGCAGGCAGAGAGGCAGGTAGAGGTTGGGGGGAAAGCAGGCTCCCCGCTGAGCAGAGAGCCCAGTGCGGGGCTTGATCACAGGACCCTGGGGTCTTGACCTGAGGTGAAGGCAGAGGCTTAACCCACTGAGCCACCCAGGCGCCCCCTGACCTGACACTTTTTTTTAAAAGATTGTACTTATTTGAGAGAGCAGAGCACAAGAGAAAGCACAAGCAGGGAGGGGCAGGGGGGGAGGGGAAGCAGGCTCCCCGCTGCGCAGAGAGCCCGATGCGGGGCTCAAACCCAGGACCCTGGGATCAGGACCTGAGCCAAAGGCAGATGCTTAACAACTGAGCCACCGAGACACGCCTGGACAGGCACTTCTCCTAGACATTTTTAGTGGGCGGAGGTGCCGCATAATAGTTAAAGACAAAATACCGCAAGTGTTCACACGGACACGTCCCACTCAGATCCAGGAAGAGAGGCTTATCGCACGTCCTTTCTGTTTGGATCTTCTTCCTCATGAGTGTCGCGGTTCCCAGGGGCGGTAGCATCACTGTGTGGTCGCAAGAAAGAGTTTATATTTCTTTTCTTTCTTTCTTTCTTTCTTTTTTTTTTAAGTTTATTTATTTATTTGTTTATTTGGCAGAGAGAGATCACAAGCAGGCAGAGAGGGAGGCAGACAGAGAGGGGGGAAGCAGGCTCCCCGCTGAGCAGAGAGCCCGATGTGGGGCTTGATCCCAGGACCCTGAGATCATGACCTGAGCCGAAGGCAGCGGCTTAACCCACTGAGCCACCCAGGCGCCCCTGTATTTCTTTTCTTAAGTAATGGAGCCAATATAGGGCTTGAACTTGGGGTCCTGAGATTGAGACCTGAGCTGATCAAGAGTCAGATGCGTAACTGACCGAGCCACCCAGGAGCCCCCAGAGTGTATAATCTGACTCGTCCTTAGTAACTGCCCCGGAGGGACAGGCTGGACAGTCTGTGTATGTGAAAGTTGCCTGGAGTGGTTGAGGCGACAACCAGAGACACATTTACGTTCATTTGTTTCCTTTTATTTTTAATTTGAGGAATTTCGTTTTTATAATATAGTTTTGATTTATAACTGAAAATATTTGCATGGGTCCAAATCTACAAAAACAAAAGAACATTTAAAGAAATCTAGGGCCATTGTCATAGGCCATGCTTATTTTTTAAATTAAAAAAAATTTTACACGTAAAATCGTGAACAGGCAGGTACTGTCCGTCTCGGGTGGAGGCCGGCGGTCGGTCAGCTGCACGTGCCCTCCTTTACGAAGGCCCTGCTTCGTCTCTTTCTCATTCGGGGCAAACGGATAAGAGTGTGGAAACTAATTTTGTTACTTCCTGAGCCCTGGAAAGTGTCTTCACAACCTTGTTTCTGTGTAGATGTTCACACCGAGGCGGTGCAAGCAGCTTTGGCCAGATACAAGGAGCGCAAGGTGCCCATGCCCTCGAGACGACGCTCTGCCCTCACGCACTCGTCCGTGGACACCTCCACGCCTCCAGGTACGGACCGGCCGTGCCGGCGTCGCGCCATCGGCTCCCTGGGCGCTCCCCAGCCCTGACGTCAGAGGCTTCTTTCCCCTCGGCCCTGTAGAGAGATGCGGAGACGTCAGGGATCAGGAATGTGTGTGTGTGCCGTATTCCGTCCTGAGCATCCGGGTGGACATGGTGGGGCTCTGACCAAGCAAGCGCTCGCTTTCTACAGAACTTTAGTAAAAGAATTTACTTCTTTTACTAAGATGCCATTCACGGTTTTTAGTCAAGAGAGGAACCTAAAATCAATGCTTCCTGGGATACTAAATTTCTCTGATTTAAGAATTTAAAAATTATTCATCTTATTAATGACTATTTACTACATCGTTATCAGGCCTTAAACAGGAGCGGATAAGGCTATTTGGAGGATTTTAAAAATTTATTATTGTTCTGTTGTCATTACCTTTAGAAATGAGAACGTTTACATGGAGCTTCTCCTCAGCAAAGGTGTTGTAAGCTCTGCGTCTGCGCCACACCCGGAGTTGGTGGCGTGTGGCGCTCTGTGCTCCCTGTCTTGTTTCTGAAGTCACGAAAACTGGCAACAGGAGTTTTTGGTTTGATGATGTAGTGAAAACCAGACACACCAGACTTATAAGACAACTTGGTGGTTTTGGTCACACTTCCTTTCAAAAGAAAAAAAGTTTATATTGTTGAAAAAATATCTTCTAAATATGGTTGTCGAATTATCGTTTCTCCTAAACATAACTTGACGTACTACCTACTTTTCAAAAAGAAAACCTTTTTGTAATAATAAAATGCACAGTCAGGGTGGCTCATAGAACCTTAATGACCAGTTAATCTAACTGACTGGAGCAGTTGTCCTGGGGAAGGGATTCTGGTCCGCGCTCCCTGCCAGCACCCCCAGGAGGACACAGGTGGACAGGGGGATGCCCGGAGTGGGTCAGGGCTGCTGCGTGTGACCCTGCGCGGCCTCAGGAGGCCGGCTGGGCCGTGCGCGAAGGTTGTGTGGGGCATTCACTCAGCTGAGCGCTCAGCGCTTGGGGTCTCATGCGGTGCTGCGACCCCTCCTGGGAATGTGCGGAAGCCCTTTAGGGCTTGGGGTTGCCTTCGCGCCCAGAGTGTGGTGCTCCCGGGCAGTCCTGTGGGGGAAGCAGGGCTCTTGAAACCACGTTCCCAGGTAGCGCTCCTTGGCTCTTCCAGTCGGGCAAACGCAGGCCCTTCTCGACCGCGGGCAGCCTTGAGATGACCCCTTGGCCGTGCTGGGGCGCAGCGGTGCGGGTGAACACAGCTTGCCGTGGGCAGGCCCGGGAGACGCAGGAGCTGGTGTGGGGACTCCGCCCTCCTCCCAGACTCACCCCTACATTATGCCTGTCGTCGTTATTTTAACCGCAGACACGTCATCTGCCTCGGAAGATGAGGGCTCTTTCCGGCGACCCACGCGACTCACCTCCACTCCGCTCCAGAGCCATTCCAACACCGAGCCCTGGCTCGACCGGGTCGTGCAGGGCTCGTCCACCTCATCCTCTGCCTCCTCCACCACATCTCACCCGGGAGGGAGACCCGCCGCCGCGCTCGCAGGCCCCACGGCCCACGCCCACGTAGGTCAGTGACCCGCTGCCCCGGTGCCTCTGTGCCCGTCGAGACCCACCTTCTCCTTTTCATCTGGAAATGGCTTGTTGGTAGCAGAGGTCATTCTTGATGCTTCTGTGGTTGGGCCGTTCCGGACCGTGTGGTGTGCTGGCCTCCCCTGGGCCCCAGAGGGGGTGGGTGTCTGGATGTCACAGCCCCTCCTGCTCGGGGGGTGTGGGCTGGTGCAGGTGGCAGGTGTAGGGTGGACGGTCCCTTAGATGCGGCCTTGGTGGCTCCTGAGGGCCTGCCTGGGCCCTCTGTGCCTCTGTGCCTCTGTGTTGGCTCCGCCTCCGCTCTCTGCCACGTGTGCTCCGTTGTGGAGCCGTCCGCGGGGCTGGAGGCCGGGGCTGCGACCACGGTCTGGCTGTTCTTCCTCCGCATCCCAAGCGAGAGAGCCCCTCAGCCCGAAACGGGGGGTCAGGCAAAGCTAAGTCATTAAGATGTTAGATCTTTTCTAAATCATCCGCTTCTTTAAATTACATTAATCTTAGGGAAAGTCGCAAACCTTCCATCGTTTGGAATCTCACTTGCTAACAATAGCAGCGGCTCCGTTCTCTGTCCGGGAGCCGGTGTGCGGAGTTGCATCCGTTCCGCACCCAGACTCACGACAGTTCTTGGGTGGTGCCGCCAGGGCTGCCGCGAACCCCGTACAGCCCCCAGGCTTCTAGACGTGGCGGGAACGACAGACAGGCTGTTTCTCACTTGCCTGAGATCACCCTGGCCCAGGGCTGACACTGTTTTCTTTGCTGTTCGTTCTGCTCAGTGGATTGGGTGCACCAGCTGCACCCCTGTCACTGGTGGGGATTTCGGTAGGGGTACCGGGAGCCTGGACACCCCCAGGCAGCAGCAGTCTACGGGGCTTTCATGTGGAAGTCTGGTCGTCCGTCGTTTGGCTGCCGCGGAGTCAGCTGGCGACTCTCCGCGTCGTCGCGGACACGTCCCTGACGCTCGACACTTTGTCTCCCTTGAGTCAGGAGACCTGCAGGTGTCTGTCGAGCGGGTGCCTTCTCAGGGACGTGGACTCGCTGCTCCCCGCACACAGAGACGCTGCCGACACCCCTGGGTAGCAGGAGAGGTTGGGGCTTGAGGCCGGAGCCCTTGGGGCAGCAGCCCACGCAGGCTGTTGGTAGTGGCCCTGGGTGTCCTGTGGATGGCCGTGGTCACCCGCCAGCTGTCCTCAAGGAGGGCCTCAGGGGAAAGCTTGAAACATAGCCTTCGCACGGTTGTTTTTTCTTCTGTTTGTCACAGTAATTTGGCTTATTGGAAACACACAGATATCTCCAATGGGAGAAAAAACGGTTGTTTCTGAATGTTCTGTTCCCGTATTTCTGCTTCCTGATGCTCTGTTCTCGGTGGGATGGTGCAGGAAGTAGAGCTGTGTCAGCCCCGGCCGAGCCGGTGCAGCCCCTTCTTCCCCGTGGGTCAGAGGTGAAAGCGTGTCTCTCACGAGCAGCTGACCACGGCTCAAAACGTGTGGCCCCACAGCCCTGGACTGTCCCGTGGCCGCGGGGTATGTGTTCTCCCTGAGGGGGGCTGTGGAGGCCGGCGACTGAGACCCCTGGCCACGTGCATGGACGGTCCCTGACTCTGGCAGGTGCGGCTGCACCCTCTTCTGTCCTTGGCCTCTCCTGCGCATTGTGTGATCGGTTCTCGTAAATTCTAATAATCTTCCTTCATTTGCTGAATGTTTGTTGGACCCGGTTGATTGGAGTTCCTGAATCTGAAAATACTTACCTTTCTGCTCCTTGTTATAAAAATCGTCATTTTAGTTTTTAGTATGGGAGAATTCTTCAGTTTGGACTAAGAAAAGAAATACAGAAAGAGGAAGAATATATTACGTCAAAAAAAAATTGATGTACAATCTATTAGGTAAAGGTAATTAAAAAAAAAATCCATCATTTTCATTTTTGGATTAAAGAAATCAAATCCATAACACATTGGGACACAGATGTGAATACCTATATTTGAAAGTAGTATTTTCAGTTATAGCCATTCATTTTTATTTGGAATATTGTTTATTTTTACATAGTGATTTTAAAACTACTTTGTAGTAAAGATTATTGTTAAAATCACTTACTCTTTTTGCTAGACGTGGAAGGCTGGGGAAATTTCTTTCTAAACTAAAAGAACATCCTGATAGGCATACTTTAAAATGTGAATTTCATCGTCACACTTTCTCATGGGTTGTGAATACTCTGTCCTTAAGACAGATTTTTCCAGATGGTTTTTTTCTGATAGGTCAATAGTAAGTTTGGGTTTTGCTTCCATATAATTTCATCTTTCTACATATTTTCTATATATTTAAAAAAAATTTAGTTTACATTTTGCCTAGGTGATGAACTAACAGTTAAATGATCGGAATTTGAAAATCAGAAGTAGCGGAGTAACCACTGTGGGGGCAGGGCCAAGCATCAGAGGAGCAGAGGCAGGCGAGAATTCTACCACTGAACCACCAATGCATCAGAGGAGCAGAGGGACAGCGGGTTGGCCCCGCCGGCCCTGGTGCAGACGCTCACGCTCAGCAGCCTCAGTCAGCCGGCGCCGTCCAGACGCCCGTGCCGCGTGGTCCAGATTAAACCCCAGGATGTGCGTGTGGACAATGGGAGGAGTGACTTCAAATATTTTCGGCATCTAATGTCATTTGTTTTTGACTGTGACGTTAATACTTGTGCGCCTGGCACTTGCCTGAGGTCCCCGGATGGGGAGACGTGTTCATCTTTCAGTGGGGATCGTTTTTGTGTTCGTAGGCTTGTTCTGTGAAGCCTGCAGAAGTCTTGTATTTTTGTGACGTCCAGCATATTGTTTTGGGGAGTAGGGGATAGTTTATAGAAGCCTGGCTGTGTTTTTCATAATACAATGAAAATGGTCCAATGACAGCTGATTTAAAATGCGTCTCTCCTTTGTTCAAATTCCTTTTTTTAAAAGAAAGATTTTTTTCATTTACTTGAGAGAGGGACAGAGAGCATGAGCACAGAGGGAAAGGAAGAAGCAGGCTTCCCGCTGAGCAGGGGGCCCAACACGGGTCTTGAACCCAGCACCCTGGGATCACGACCCCAGCTGAAGGCAGAGGCTTTATGGACGGAGCTGCCCAGGCGCCCGTCACCGAGACATCTAACTGCAGTTCACTCGTGCCTGTCAAGGCAGCATCGTCCGAGGTTCTGGCCAATACCCCTTGAGAAGCAGCAGCCCATGTGCTCACAGGTGTGCATAGGCTGTGCCTGGGACCTCCGAGTGCACAGGGTCCCCGTGTGTCTTGCCCCGCCAGAAGGACCGAACGAATCCCGTTCCTCGCTTAGAGCTCAGCCAGTGAGGCTCTCGTTGAACAGGATTTCAGGAGCGACTCTGACTTCTTTTGAATCAAGAGCCACTTTCATGTGCGTTTGTTTTTCCAAAGCAGATGCGCACTCCGCCCCCCCTGACGTCACCACGGGCCTCGTGGAGCTTTCACACCGTGAGCGTCCGCAGCTGGCTTCGGTGCGAGGGGTCGCTCGCGGCTGCAGCGGGAGCGTCCTGGAAACGGCCGGTGGTGAGCATGCCTCTCTCTGTCCTTCTGCAGCGTCCTCAGCCCTTCTCTTCAGGCACAGAACACGGCTCCGGGGCTTTGGCTTTGGCAAACCTAAGCCGCCGTGAGCCGTAATTCTTCGCTGTGTGTGCATGGAGGCGGGTGTGGACGGGCGCGTGAGCACAGACCGCACGTGGGGAGAGGCCGTCAGCGCGTCTCTGGCGTCGGTCCCGTGGGGAGCACGGAGAGCAGCGGGGAGAAAGCCTCCACCTGTAAACTGGATGCCAGAGGGGTTTGGGTCTACAAAGCAGAAGGGAGACGAGCGGCCACGGGTGGGCTCTTCATGGCCGGCTCCTTGGGGCCTCCAGGAGAGGGTGCCCTGCCTGTGACGGCCGGGCCGGGCCCCCACGCTCTCCGTGCCCGCAGCCCGAGACCTGCGCTCGGCAGCACGCCTGCTTTCTGACCTGCAGGCCCCAAGGCCAGCGAGATCCTCGTGCTCCCCTTCATATTGTTTCCTTTGGAGACGGTTTCCGGGGTCTTCTGTCAGTGTCACGCCAAGTTTTCTTTTTGATATCAAGTGTATCAGATTAGAATGGCAAAGTGTTCCGGAGGATCTTAGATTGAAGGTTTTAACGTGTATTTTGCTATTCCCAAGCAGTAGATCAAATTTTGTCAAGGTCTTTTATTTAGCTCCTTGTCCAGATGCAACGGGAAAATCCTGAGTCAGCATGAAGCAGGCTTTCCATTGGTTAGATAGATTTTTTAAAAATTTGATCATATTTATTTTATTCTATTTTTTTGGTGGCTTTTTAAGAAATTTTTAAAATGTAAATTCAATTAATTAGCATTTAACATATTATTATTTAGAAAAGTAAGAGCTTAGTTAAGGTATAACTGACTCATAATAAATGACACATATTTAAAGTGTCGATTTTACACGTTTTAAGACGTGTGTACACCTGTGAAACCATCTCTGTGATCAAGATTGAACACGTCCATCTTCCCCTCCTCCCCTCCCAGCACTGCCGCACCCCCCGGATAGATAAATAAAGAAATAAAGAAATAAAACACACCTTGGGGCGACGGGTGGCTCAGTCGGTTAGGTTCTGACTCTTATTCCGGCTCACGTCACGATCGCAGGGTGGTGAGAGCGAGTCCCGTGTGGGGCCTGCGCTCAGGACAGAGCTGTTTGGGCTTCTCCCTCTCCCTCTCCCGCCCCCTGCCTTGCTTGCAGGCTCTCTCTTTCTACCCCCTCAAATAAACAAGTCCTTTAAAAAAAAGAGATAGTGAACACATCCAGCGCTCCTCCAGGTGTCCCAGGAATGTAAAACCTCCCCTCCGCCCTTTGTGCTTCCTTCAGTCTTCAGGCAACCCCCGATTTACTTCCTGACACTGTGAATTAGTTTGCATTTTCTGGAATTTCATAGAGATAGAATCATGCAGCATTTACCTTAGACGGTCTGGCTTCTGCTGCTCTGCGGAGGCACCGAGATTCACGCAGTGTCTTGGATGCATCGAGTGTTTGTTCCTCTTACCGGTAGGGGGTGTTCCCTCCGACGCCTGTGCCGTCCACTCATGGCTTGGGTTGCCTCCGGGGCTTGGCTATTACAAACGAGGCGGCTGCAACATTCTTACAGCGGTCTTGGGGGTCAATGGCTCCGAAGAGAATGGCTGCATCATAGAGTAGGGTTATGCTCAACTTTCTTTTTTTTAAAAGATTTTATTTATTTATTTGACAGAGTTCACAAGTAGGCAGAGAGGCAGATGGAGAGAGAGGGGGAAGCAGGCTCCCCGCTGAGCAGAGAGCCCGATGCGGGGCTCGATCCCAGGCCCCTGAGATCATGACCTGAGCCGAAGACCGAGGCTGAACCCACGGAGCCCCCCAGGCGCCCCTCCTTTTCTAATTTCTTGAGGTGGAATCTTAGATCACTGAATTTAGATCTTTCTTGTTTCCTAATGAAAGTATTTAGGGGCACCTGGGTAGCTCAGCTGATTTCATCTCAGATCACGGTCGGAGGGTCGTGGGATTGAGCTCTACGTCAGGTTCCATGCTGGGTGTGGAGCTCGCTTAAGATTTTCTGTCTCCCCCCAACCAAAAAAAAGGTATTTAAAGCTTTAAATAGCCTTCTAACGGCTGTTTTAGCATCCCACGTGTTTTGATACATTCTTTTCCTTTTAATATTCAATTCTAGATATTTTCTAATTTCCCTCATGCTTTCCATTTTGACCCTGATTTGTTTAGAAGTGTGTTGTTTAATTTCAGCAGATTTCCAAATATTTCAGGTGTGTTTCTCTTACTGTATTATGTAATTCAACTTCTTCTAAATATAATGAAACTTTTTAATGACCCAGTGCATGGTCTATTTTGGGTATATAATGCTGTTGAGTAGTTTTTCTGTAAATGAAAGTTATATCCATTTGCTTTAGTTTGAGTCTTCTCTCTCCTTACTGATTTTCTTTGTACCTTTTCTATAACTTGCTGAGAGGGATATTGAATTTCTAACCATAACTGTGGATTTTTCTGTTTGTTTAGAAATGTCAGTTTTTGTTTTGTGTATTTCGGAGTTCTGTTATTAGGCGCCTACATACATATTTAAGATTGTTCTGCCTTGACGCAGTGGCCCCTTGATCACTGTAAAGTTATCCTCTGTGATCTTTCTTATTCTGCAGTGTTCCATGTCTGGTATTATTACGGCTGCCTTCAGCTCTGTGATGATACACGTTACATGGCAAATCTTTTTAGCCTTTTACTTTCACCCTACCTGGGCCTTTGAAGTTAAAATGTGTTTCTTATGATTAGGATTTTATTCATTCTTGTATTTTTCTTTAAGCAGAGAATCATTTACTTCATTGGAGTGTTTGGACCATTTATAGCCAGGTTTTTTGTTTGTTTGTTTATTTTTTAAGTATGCTCCACACTCAGCACGGAGCCCCGTGGGAGCCTGAGTTCATGACCCTGAGATCAAGACCCCAGATGAGGTCACGAGTTGGATTCTTCACTGACTGAGGCACCAGGCGCCCTCTAGTCTGTTTTAAAGATTTTATTTTAATTAATTTACTTACTTGAGAGAGTAGGGGTGGTGTGGGCAGAGGGGCAGAGGCAGAAGGAGAATCTCAAACAGACTCCACGCTGAGCATGTGACCAGATGGTGGGGGTCCATCCCACAGCCCCGAGATCATGACCTGAACTGAAGCCAGCCTTGGGTGCTCAACTAAGCCAGCAGGCACTCCCCGTAGCACACCGCAGTTAGGCTTAGGTTGGGTGCACATCTGTGCTCATGCCCTCTCTTCTCTGTTTGACTCTTCTGTTAATTTTACTCCTTTTCCTGTTTTCTTTTAACTTCTATTTTAATCTTTATCTACTTTTTTTTAGTGGTTACTGTAGAACTTACAGTATGCATCTTTACCTCACGTCTGTATGCCTTCACATGATATTATAACTACCTCAATGTGGCAAAGATTTTTTTTTTGAAGATTTTTATTTATTTGACAGAGAGGCACAAGTAGGCAGAGAGTCAGGCAGAGAGAGAGGAGGAAGCAGGCTCCCTGCTGAGCGAAGAGCCCGATGCGGGACTCGATCCCAGGACCCTGAGACCATGACCTGAGCCGAAGGCAGAGGCTTTAACCCACTGAGCCACCCAGGCAGCCCCAAAGATGGGTTTTTTAAATAAATGTTATAGTGACCATTGGAAAGCTTGCTGGGAAAAGTTAAACTCAGATCCTATTCCACTGAAAAGGCAAAACTCCAAAAGAATCAGGCATCTAAATATCAGAAATGAAGAGTAAAATTTTAAGAATCGGTGAATTTTCTTCAACCCAGTTATAAGTAAAGACTTTCTAAATTTAGCTAAAAATCTACATGCAATAAAAGCAAAGATACATGAATTTGACTATGTGAAACTAAAAAAATTCTTTACATGGCAAAATATCCCCATTTAGAGTCATGAGAATCGACAAACTAGGAGAAAGTATTCACAGTGTGTGTGATAGGTAAAGCTCTGATGTTTCTAAAAGACTTTGTTGAAAAGATTTTATTCCTCATTTGAGAGAGAGCGTTGCATGTGCCTGAGTTGGGTAGGGGAGAGGCCAGGGGAGAACCCGACCCCCCGCTGAGCAGGGAGCCCGATGCAGGGCTTCATCTCAAGACCCTGGGATCATGACCTGAGCTGAAGGCAGACTTTTAAAAGTAGGAAAAGATCCAAAATCATACGGATTGCCAGTCAGCCGGTTATGGTCCGTGGGCTGGTACCCCGCGTCGGTAGGTGCCGTGTCGTCAGGTTATGGTCCGTGGGCTGGTATCCCGCGTCTCTGTAGGTGCCGTGTCGTCAGGTTATGGTCCGTGGGCTGGTACCCCGCGTCGGTAGGTGCCGTGTCGTCAGGTTATGGTCCATGGGCTGGTATCCCGCGTCTCTGTAGGTGCCGTGTCGTCAGGTTATGGTCCGTGGGCTGGTACCCCGTGTCGGTAGGTGCCGTGTCGTCAGGTATCCCGCGTCTCTGTAGGTGCCGTGTCGTCAGGTTATGGTCCGTGGGCTGGTACCCCGTGTCGGTAGGTGCCGTGTCGTCAGGTTATGGTCCGTGGGCTGGTACCCCGCGTCGGTAGGTGCCGTGTCGTCAGGTTATGGTCCGTGGGCTGGTACCCCGCGTCGGTAGGTGCCGTGTCGTCAGGTTATGGTCCGTGGGCTGGTATCCCGCGTCTCTGTAGGTGCCGTGTCGTCAGGTTATGGTCCGTGGGCTGGTATCCCGCGTCTCTGTAGGTGCCGTGTCGTCAGGTTATGGTCCGTGGGCTGGTATCCCGCGTCTCTGTAGGTGCCGTGTCGTCAGGTTATGGTCCGTGGGCTGGTATCCTGCGTCTCTGTAGGCGCCGTGTCGTCAGGTTATGGTCCGTGGGCTGGTATCCTGCGTCTCTGTAGGTGCCGTGTCGTCAGGTTATGGTCCGTGGGCTGGTACCCCGCGTCGGTAGGTGCCGTGTCGTCAGGTTATGGTCCGTGGGCTGGTACCCCGCGTCGGTAGGTGCCGTGTCGTCAGGTTATGGTCCGTGGGCTGGTACCCCGCGTCGGTAGGTGCCGTGTCGTCAGGTTATGGTCCGTGGGCTGGTACCCCGCGTCGGTAGGTGCCGTGTCGTCAGGGACATAGCCTCACCCCTCCTTCCAGTGTCCTCTTTGCTGCTTCTGCCCCGGAATTGCAGAGTAGGGTAGTTGCAACCAGATGCCATGCTCGCTGCCCAGAATGTTTCCCGTGCAGCCCTGTAAGAAAAGTTCGCCAACTCCTAGTGCAGGAAAATGGGCAGAAGACAGGAACAGCCTGTTCATAAGAAGGTGTAAAAATAGTTCTTGAACATCATGTTCAGGCTGTTTTGAAATTAGAGCAATATGCTATTGGTGGGAATGCAAAAGAGTTAAACCTCTTTGGAAGAGAAATTGGTAAAATATATAGAGGTGCTTCTGTTTGGGTCCAGGAGTGCCAGTGTGGAGCTGTACTCGGAACACGGATTTCCAACAGTCGGGAATGCGCGTGTGCAAGGTAGTTCTTTGCACACTACTTATAATTTCAAAACATCGGAAACTCCCTAACTCTCCACACCTCACAAACTGGCAGAACAAACCTAGTCTGTTCTCACTGTGGAGTACAATGCAGCCGTCAAAAATAGGGAGGAAAAAAATCGGGAGAAAGCTCTTTATGACTTGGAATAAGGTGTTATTCCAGGAGATGTCGATAAGTGGAAAAGTAAAAAGTAAAAGAGCGGTTATGATCCGCCACCTCCGTGTGAGAAACCGGGAGCGTAACAAAGCGTGTGTCTGTATCGGAGGGGCACTGGGGGCCAGACGACGGGAGGAAGCCATGAGGTTGGTCGCCCCCAGAGGTGGGTGGGTGGGTCGGAGGCGGAGTGCAGGAGGGAGTGACATTCCTTGAGTCTGTCTTCATAGTTCTGACTTGTAGACGTTCGTTCATGGAACACAAAATCCAAAGCATAAACTTGAAGGACGGGAAGACGGTGAAACCCCGAAACGGAAAGCAAGTGGGAACGAGCCCAGTCGCATCCCCATGAAGTGCCAAAGCCACATGTAGGGGGTGGGGAGAGGGGACGGAAGGTAAGTTAAGAACACGGTGTTGGACTCCGCACCTGCACCTGCAGTCTGGGCGAGCTTGGGTGTGAACAGCAAAGAAATCTTGAACTCTTGCTTGTAGGTTCGTATGCGTAGAGCAGCTTGGAGACTATTTTACATACATGATGGTGTTGGGCAAAGGTGTTGACGTTGCTGGGATCCGGGGTTCTTACTGTGGAAGAGAGGGTGTCCAGATGAGAGCAGGGAAGGCCAGAAGGACCCGTGGGGAAGATCGGGATTGGAAGAATAGGTATGGATGTGTGCGTCCTACGATCTAAATATGCCTCTGTTCCTACTGTGTGGCACACGTCCAGTGACGTGCAGGGCTGTGTGTGTGTGTGTCCGTGACCACACGTGTGTGTACATACATAGTACACTTTCTCGGCTCTGTATTCTGAAAGCAGCAAAGACACTGCAGCAGTGGTGAGTGCACACGGTGTGGAGATCTCGGTCTTGGGCGTCTGTCCCATTCAGAGGACCAGGGCTCCTTCAGGAAGCAGCTAATTCCGGGGCTGAGGCAGGACAGCGTAGCATGACTGAAACATGACAGAACGTGTAGCTTGAAACAAGTGATGGGTCCTGTCACCTGTCGACTTGCACAGGATTCCGCTGGCTAAATCGGGGACAATTTGTGCATCAAAATAGTTAACCATAATGCCTTTTTTAAAAAAAAGATTTATTTATATGGGCGCCTGGGTGGCTCAGTGGGTTAAAGCCTCTACTTTCGGTTCAGGTCATAGTCTCAGGGTCCTGGGATCGAGCCCCGCATCGGGCTCTCTGCTCAGCGGGGAGCCTGCTTCCTCCTCTCTCTCTGCCTGCCTCTCTGCCTACTTGTGATCTTTGTCTGTCGAATAAATAAATAAATAAAAATCTTAAAAAAAAAGATTGATTTATTTGACAGAGTGGGGAGGGGCAGAGAGAGAGAATCTGAAGCAGACTCCCGCTAAGCACGTGGCTCAGCCTGGGGCTCGATCTCACGACCCTGAGATCATGACCTGAGCTGAAATCAAGAGTCAGATGCTTAACCAGCTGAGTCCCCCGACGCTCCAGACCCGCGATGCTTTATAACCATCAAGCAGTCACTCAGTCATTCCTGATGACTGATTGATAGATGGACAGATAGAGAACAGGGTGCTGAGTGTCCCTGGGTACAGGTCAATGGGGTGCTCGTGTTGGGGCATAATTTGCAGCCATAGCAGTACAAACGGCTTCTGACAAGAATGACCCGATGGGTTGTTAAAAGCAGGCAGAAGGCTCTGTGAGGAGCCGGGTGTTTGTGGCGTCGTGAAGTGACCCCTCCACATTGCATGTTAGTTGCTGGAGAAGACGTAGTGACGATGCAGTGAGGAACGCAGGCAGCGTTTGGGCGAGGAAGATCTGTCTCCGTGAGGGTAGGTGGGCGTCCCGTAGACTGGGACGTGCTGTTCGGTGGTGTGTCAGCCAGGACCACAGCACCTGAATTAAATCATGACAAAACTTCGAGCAAACTCCGAATGAGGTGTGTTCTACTTTATTAAAAAACAAAACAAAACTGTATTCTTTCAAAATGTTAATGTCATAAAGGATGAAGAATGTTCCGGATCAATGGAGACTAGACTGGTGATGACCCAGTACGGTGCTTGGTTTGGGACTGGGACTGGCTCCAAACCAGAGGGGGGCGTTGCTGTGGAAGGGCGTCAGGGTGCCGGCCACCGTGCTTGCGGCTGGACGGAGGGCTGTGTCTCCGGCTCGGGGCCCTGCCCACCTGTCCTCCACGGGCGCCCGGGCCCTCTTCCCACTGTCCGCAGCTCTGGCTCCTGCGTGTGGGCACGTTCCTGCTTGTTTTCCCCCGGCAGGTGGTAAGCTGCCTTTCTGCTGACTCTCCATCTGCCAGAATGTTCTTTCTGGATAATTACTCAGGACACCCAAGAACTTCCAGTGTATGTGGCTTAAATCTCTTGATATTTACTTTGAAGATTTAAAAAGTATTTATTAATCCATTTAAAAATAACAGTAAGAAACTTATCACATCTTCACACAAGTTGCACTTTTTTTTTTTTTTAAAGATTTTTTATTTGACAGAGAGAGAGATCACAAGTAGGCAGAGGGACAGGCAGAGACAGAGGGGGAAGCAGGCTCCCCGCTGAGCAGAGAGCCCAATGCGGGGCTCAACCCCAGGACCCTGAGATCATGACCTGAGCTGAAGGCAGCAGCTTAATCCACTGAGCCACCCAGGCACCCCAAGTTGCACGTATTTATGAAAGAATTTCTTTTTTTTTTAAAGATCTTATTTATTTATTTGAGAGAGACAGAGAGAGCATGAGAGGGGAGAGGTCAGCGGGAGAAGCAGACTCCCCGTGGAGCTGAGAGCCCGAGGCGGGACTCGATTCCGGGACTCTGGGATGTGATCTGAGCCGAAAGGAATTGCCCAACCAACTGAGCCCCCCAGGTGCCCTATGAAATAATTTCTAAAACAAAGATGTGGCCCAGAGAATGGGCTTGTTTTCCGCGTTGCCGGCGTCCCTCGGGGCCGGCGGGGGGCGGGGAGCAGGCCGCACCGCGCTCTCAGTCTGCCGTGCCTCCCGCATCGTGCGGTCCCTGGAAGATGCGCTGGCCCTGGGAGGAGGGAGCGCAGTGACACCCCACACGCCCCGCGAACCCCCTCGAAGGGTCTCGGGGCCACTTCAAAGACCACTAGCTTAGCAAAGGTTCTGGTTCCCGGAAGGCCTCCAGGGACCGTTTGCTCAGCGAGTGGGTGAGTCCCGGCATGGCTGCGCCACGGGCCGGTGCTGGCGGCCTCGGTGGCTGAAGCCCGCCTCCGCGTCCTGTCGCAGAGGGCTGGCGAGAGCTCCGGCCTCAGCGCTCCTCTTCCCGTGGCAGGTGTCCCCGTGAGCAGCAGGGTGTCCTCCAAAATCCAGCAGCTTCTCAACACCCTGAAGAGGCCGAAGCGCCCTCCGCTGAAGGAGTTCTTCGTGGACGACCTTGAGGAGCTGTTGGAAGGTGAGCGTCCCAGGCGGGCTCTGGGGTCGGACGGGGTGGCTCTCCTCGTAGGGTTCCGGGCAGCTACGGCGTGTGGGGTCCCACGGGGACGCCGCAGCACAAGCAGGCGGCCCTCCGTCTGCCTGCGGCCCTGGGGTCACTGTGCGCCGCGTCCCGTGAACGGGGAGAAAACGCATCTCTCGGGATGAAGGGACTTCATGTTTCCCTGTGCCGCGGGTCCGGGGCTTGGTACTTGAGACCCCTAAGGGTTTGTTGTAGTTACATTATTTCAGTTTTTTTCAAGTCAGCTCCTTGCCCACCGTGGGTTTGAACTCATGACCCTGAGATTGAGAGTCACACGCTCCACCAACCGAGCCAGCCAGGCTCCCCCATTATTTCCTTTTTTATTTAAACTTTAAATCTGAGATGCTTGTCTTCCCATGGTTTTAAAGTATATTTTTAGTGTGGTTTTGGCTCTTTTCCAGAAATTCAGTCTCGTTTATGAGTGAGATGTATATTCAGGAAAAAAGAATATAGATCTCTTTTTAAAAGAAAATTTCCAGGAAACAGAAGTCTAACCTGTAGGAAGGGAACAGAAATAAAGCTAGTACGAGGTCCGAGTGTGCA
Source organism: Mustela erminea (assembly GCF_009829155.1). Lineage (NCBI taxonomy): Eukaryota > Metazoa > Chordata > Mammalia > Carnivora > Mustelidae > Mustela > Mustela erminea. Next base: position 220,220,208 of record NC_045614.1, read on the forward strand.
ATTGTATTAGAGCTGCGGGGCGCGTGGCCGGCTGGCTGCCCCTCCTGCCTCTCCTGTACAGCATTACTGCCCCCGAGACTGCTGCCCGGTGTCCCCTCCTCACTGAGGGTTAGACACGACTTGTAGGGCACTGTTTTCCCCTTCGTAATCAGACGACGCCTTTCAGATTCAGAGCTCAGTGGTGGAAACGGTCTTTCTTGCACTTGGGCAGACACTGGTTACGTAGCATTGGAGACGTAATCGATTTTACTTTATTTTTTTCTTTCTACATGGTGACGGTTGTTTTGAGTGCCCAAACTGAGACGGTGATTCTACTCACTTTTATCCTTTATAAATGAGACTCGTGCCTGCCCCTCAGGTGTCGTCATCGGCATCAGCCCACGCACCGCTGCTGTTCTAGGGATTGTCCTGTGAGGTTGCAGTTAGAGTCCAGCATTATCCATGACGAATCTCCGTCTGTCCTTTGGTCCGCTGGTCTGTGACTATTAGAACGATAAGGAAATCGAAACAAGTTATTTGAACCTTCTTACAGTTAGTGTTTTTTTTAAAAGACTTTATTTATTTATTCGACAGGCAGAGAGAGAGAGGAGGAAGCAGGCTCCCCGCTGAGCAGAGAGCCCGATGTGGGGCTCGATCCCAGCACCCTGGGATCATGGCCTGAGCCGAAAGCAGAGGCTTAACCCACTGAGCCACCCAGGGGCCCCAACAGTTGGTCTTTTTTAAGAGGATGCTTAAAAATAGGGTGCATGTATTATGCTATAAAATGCTGATTTCTTAATTTCAACTTTGCTTATAGTGCAGCAGCCGGACCCAAATCAGCCGAAGCCCGAGGGAAGCCAGATGGTGCTTCTGAAAGGGGAACCTCTGGCTGTGGGGGTTCCCTGGCCCCCGTCCCTGCTGGCTGTCTTGCAGCGGTGGGGTACGACGCAGCCCAAAGCCCCCTGTCTGACTGCCTTGGACGCGGCCGGGAAAGCCGTCTACACTCTCACCTACGGCAAGTATCGAAAGCGGTCGGGGTCTGGGTTAGCTGTAAAATGTTGGGTGTCGCGTAGCATGACCTAGAGCTTCATGCACAAGCTAGAACGATTCCTGAGGAACCAACACAGCCGTCAGAACAGCAACATCGCTTCACTCCAGGTGCCCCTCCTGGACCGCTGCCGCTTCTTCCCCGCAGAGGAGGTGACCAGCCACTGCTCTGGTGTCGGGGGTCACACCCAAATATGCCTCTCTGAACAGTGGCATATAGATCTGTCTCATTTTGAGCTCTGTGTGAATGGAATCATACACTATGTATTTTTTGTGTTTGGCATCTTTTGGTTCCATATCACGTTTTCACATAACACAAATCATAAGCATCTGGCTTGATGCAGTCACGGAGTGAATGTACTCGTCTTAGCCCCGAGCATTTCCAGGTCCCCAGGCCCCTGCGTCCCTTCCAGCTATAGACCCTCCCACTGACGGTTGACCGTTCTGAGCCTGAGCACCTCTGGCTTTCCCCGATCCAAGTTTTATGTAAAGGGAATTAGGCAAAAGGTGTTGCGTGTCTGCATCGCATTGTGCAACTTTGTTCACAAGGCTCGGTTGTGGCGTCGTGTGGTGCTCGCTGGTTGGTGTGTGTGTTGTGTGATCGTGCGGAGAATTCCTAGTGTACTCTACGGCCGATGGACGTTCCCACTGGGGCTATAGCGTATGGTGCTGTCACGAACGTTCTTCGGGGGTCTCTTTGTGGGGCATAAAGGTACACGTGTGGGAGCCGCGTCTGGTTTAGGACACACAGTGACACAGTGTCCGGACCACGCGTGCGGACTAAGCCTTGTTCCCATCCGTGGCAGCACTCACTGTTTTCTGTCTGTTTCAGTTTAGCTGTCCCGGAGGCGTGTGGTGGAGTCAGGTTAGGGTGGTAATTTGTCTGCGTGTCTCTGATTCCGGATGATACTCTGAGTTTATTGGCCGTTTGAATACCCTCTTTTGTGTACTGCTCAAATCCTGGGCTCATTTCTCTATTTGTTTGCTGACGTTTTCTTCTTCGTGTGTTTCAGATGCGTGTCTTTTGTCACATGTTTTGCAAATGTCTTCTTCTGCTCCGCGGACCTCTAACTCTTTTATCTGCGGCTTTAGATAAATGTGAAGTCTTACTCTAGTTCGATTTATCTAGTTTTCCCCCTTTATTTTAGTGGGTTTTTGTCCTGTTTGCCACACCTAAAGTCACAAAGATACTCTCCTACTTTTTCTTTTAAAAACTTGGTTTGCTTTTCATGTTCTGCATCTTCAGTTTTGTTTGTGTGGTGGGACCCTGCAATCCTTTTCTTCCCTTGTGAGTGTCTAATTGACCGAGTACCGGCCGCTGAAGAGGCAGTCCTTCCCCTGGGCATGTCGGGTGACAAGACATGTGGGTCTGCGGCCGCCTTCATGCTCTTTTGTCCTTCTGTCGTCCGTCCGTCCTCCCTGAACGGCTACAGCTCTGTGAGTCCTGGTGTCGGGTATAGATGCCGTTCGGCTCTGTGATTGTTCCTTATGGTTTTCTGGACGGTTCTTGTCTCTTTGCATTTCTGAGCATCTTTAGAATCAGTTCGTCAGTGTCCAGAGCGGTTCCTGCTGGGATATTGACTGGCCCTGCACGGATTCTGTAGTTAAACGTGAAGAGAAGTGATGCCGTTACAGTTACACAGTCTTTGTTCGGGGCTGTGCAATGCTGCCCCCGTCTCAAGGCTCCCTTCAGTTTCTCTCGTTAACGGTTTATACTTTTGAGTACAGAACTCAGAGCTTCTTTACTCAGAGCTTGAGTACAGTACAGAGCTCCTTTCATTGGATTCATTCCTGTTGTAAGGGAATGATTTAAAACTTCTCCCTGCTGATTTGTTGCTTGTATGTAGAAGTGCAATTGAGTATTTAAATGATGATTTTTAAAAAAAAGATTGCATTTATTTATTTGAGAAAGAGTGAGAGCGGGAGAGAGAGCACAAGCAGGGGAGCAGCAGAGGCAGAGGGAGAAGCAGACCCCCTACTGAGCAGGGACCCCCCCCCCCCCCAACGCAGGACTTGAACCAGGACCAGAGTCATTACCGGAGTCCAAGGCAGAGGCTTAACAAGCTGAGCCTCTGCGATGCCCCAAATGGTGATTTTGTATCTAATAATCTCATTCAATTAACTTACTAATAATTTTTCTCTTTATTAATTAGTAGTTTGTTCGTATATTTTGGGGATGTCCAGTGTTCAAATCACATCATCTGTGAACAAAGACAGTGTGATTTTGGCCTCCCCAGTACTTGCCTCGCTGCAGAGCGAGCGCCGGCGGCCCCATGCCGGGGAGCGGACCTGCCCGCTGTCTTCTCGTCTTGACTGCAGAGCTTCGGTCGCACAGTATGATGTTGGCTGTAGTCTGTTTGCTTGTTTGGGGTAGAAATTTTTTCCCAGATTAAGAAAGTTCCCTTCCATTCCTAGTTTACTAGAAGTTTTTTTTTTTTTTTAAATCATGGATGGCTCTGAATTTTATTAGACACTTTTTCTGCTCTGTCTAGATGATCATATCTTTCTCTCTGCTCCCCACCTAATTTGATGAACTGCTTGGTCCATTTTCAAATGTTAAGCCGCCCTTTCAGTCCTAGAATAAATCCCACTTGGCCATGACATCTCTTTAACAAATGTCTGAATTGGATTCAGCCAGTACGTTGTTGAAGATCTTGGCATCTGTGCCCATTAGCTCGGTCCGTAATTCCTCAGAAAGGAGCTCACTGCCCGCTGTGAGCCGCACGGACTGCTGCCAGCCCACCTGCTGGGTTCAGGTCTCTAACACCCTTCTGGAGCTTTGAGTCCACGTATACCTGTGTAGCTTTAATGTTCTTCTATTTTGTATTCTCTTCTATATATTTGATTGACCCTTGAGCAATGGAGGGTTAGGGGTGCTGACCCTTACAGAGTTGAAAATCCAAGTATAAGTTTTGACTCCCCCAAAACTAACTACTACTAGTCAGCTGTTGATCAGAAGGCTTACTGATAACATAAACAATTAACACTTATCTTATATGTTGTTTTTATTACATATCATATTCATGTAATAAAGTAAGCTAGAGAAAAGAAACTGTTACTAAGAAAGTCTTAGGAAGAGAAGATACATTTACAGTACTGTTACCGTGCTTACCCAAAAACCCACAGGTAAGTGGACCTGCATTGCTCAAGGGTTGTCTGTACTTCAGTTTGGAGATTTTAAAATTTTCCTTTATTCAAATTCTCTAATCCTGTCTTCTGAAATTTTTATATCTATCATGAAATTCCTGATAAGTTCTTAATTTTGATATTCTGTATTTTGGTTCCGTCCTAATTTTCTAGGACAATTCTTTATCATCCCACGGATCGTCTTTGTCTTTCACATCATTTCCTGGAACGCACATACCCTTGCGTGTCGGGAAGTTTCCGTCAGCCAGCTCCAGGTCGGGTCCCCTGTGGGCCCGTTGCTGTTGTGTGTACTTTCTCTTGGTTTTAGTTTAGAGAATTTATCTTTGGAATGCCTGGTACCTTTTGGATCGAATGTTGGGCAGTGTAAAGAATTATGGAGGTTCCGTGATGCCGTTCCTCCTTCGCTCTGTGTGGCAGGTGGCATGGGGGCTGGTCCCACGGAGGCAGTCGGGGCCGGCTCAGCCCACCCCTGAGCGCCAGGCTGTCCCCCTCCGCAGTTCCCCAGCCGTGGCTTCTGTCTCACTTGCTACCTAAGGACTCCACTTGGCTTCTCAGAGGCTTTCCACATGGCTTTCCAGCCCCTGCTGCTCGCAGCCCCAGGACTGGGTAGCTTTCCCGAGGGGAGGCTGGTTGTGCTGGCGTGGCTCCCAGCACCCCCCAGAAGCTCGGCTGTCATCTTGGCGCCTCAGTGGCAGCAGTCCGTGGACGTGAGTCCAGGAGATAGTCTGTCTGCCGCGGGGGCCAGAGCCCTACTGACCCCCCAGCTGTGCACAGTCAGCTCGCCTTCCCAAGGGGTTTCCCTCTGGAACCCTAACTCTTCTCGTTGTCTTTGCTAGATGATTTCTGCATTTACCCAGGTTTTAAATTGTTTCAGGTGGGAGCCCTGGCCTGCCAGCAGTACTGTCGCCTGTTCAGAGGCAGTCTTTTACCATCATGCTTTTGTGCTTTTTTTTATGAGCTGTAGCTCCTTCATTTCTGTCTAAGGAGGAATAGATCGGAATTTACCATTTATATTGGTTGTCATGTTCATATCCAGTTTGGGCTCTTGCAGTGCTGCCAGGAATGTTCTGGGCTGTGCCGCCTGGTTCACGAGCAGGCAGTTTTGCAGGGTCTGTACCTTGGAGTGGACGTCCTGGGTCTGGGATTACGCGCATCTCTGCATTTATCAGATAATGCCAAGCTTCCCCAGTTTACACTTGCCGGGTCAGTGTCAGCCCCACCTGCTCCCTGTCCAGCCGGCGGCTACTCTGGTGAGACTATGGTAGGAGTATTTTGGTGTTAATTTGCATTTTCCTGATGAAAAAGTCGATTGACCTCTTTTCCTGTTTTTTTTTTAATCCTTGGGGTTTTCTTTTATGTTAAGTACTATTGAATCTCTTGTGCATTTTTAAAAAAAGATTTTATTTATTTATTTGATAGACAGAGATCACAAGCAGGCAGAGAGGCAGGCAGAGAGAGAGGAGGAAGCAGGCTCCCCACAGAGCAGAGAGCCCGATGTTGGGCTCCATCCCAGGACCCTGAGATCATGACCTGAGCCGAAGGCAGATGCTTAACCCACTGAGCCACCCAGGCGCCCCCTTGTGCGTTTTTTAGGTAGGGTTATTTGTGGGACTTCTTGGTATGTTCTGGATACCAGTCCTGGACAGTGACATGTGCTGCTGGTGTCCCCCACTGTGGGCTGTCCCCATCCGCTGCTGACCACGAGCTTAGTGAGCAGAAGTTCCACCCAACCTCACCTTCCTTTTGCTCATGGCCCGTGCTTCTGGAGTTCTCCGTAAGGACTCTCCCTGGGCCACGATCCTAAAGCTATTCTTTTGTCTTGCAATAGCTCTGCTGTTTTCCGTTGACATTTAGATCTACCAAATGCTGGGAATGAGTCTTGTGTACGGTGTGGGGATGGGTCCCAGGGTCTGCCTTTCAGGACGGCTAGCTGTCTGTCCCAGGGCCGCCCCGCTTCTCCAGGGTACCTGTGTCACACAGGGAATTGCCCACACGTGGTGGGGCTGTTATGGTTCTTTGTTTTATCCCGTTGAGTTATATGCTACCGTATGCCAGCAGCAACTTCCGGAATGACTGTGGCTCTGTGGTTAGTCTGACAGAGATTGACGGTGTGCACGGTCATGTCAGCTGCCGGCGATGCTAACAGTGTCTGCCTTTTCTCTCCGCCCTCCCCTTACCGCACTGACTGCGACTCTCGGTAAAAAGGCAGATGTCCCTGGCTTGTTTCTGCTCCCCCAGGGGAAGCTTTTAAGATCTGACCATTAATTCTCATATTCCTATAGGACTTTTAAAGATGGGGTTTATTACATTAAGGAAATTTCCTTTCATTCTGAATTCAGATCATTTAAAATCCTGATTGATTGTTAAATTGTTTTACCTCTTTTCACCTTTGTTAATGTGACAGATTATGTTAATTTTCTGTTAAAACTTTTTGCGTTTTTTTTTTAAAGATGTATTTATTTATTTGAGAGAGAGAGAGCGTGTGTGAGAGTGTGGGGGGGAGGGGCAGGGCAGAAGCAGAGAGGGAGGGTCTTCCAGCGCACTCCCCACTGAGCGCGGAGCCCTAGGCGGGGCTCTGTCTCACCACCCCGAGATCACGACCTGAGCCCAAACCAAGGGTCAGACGCTGAACCCATGAGCCGCCCAGGCGCCCCAAAGCTTTTTGCAGTCTTCAGATAAACTGACTTGGTTTTTGTGCATAGACAAAGGCAACAGTGCTTTGGGTTGAATATATTTTTTTTTGTCACTGATTTCTCAGGTCTCACAGTTCACTTATGTCATAATGTCACACCCAAGTTAGTTTCATTTACGGTGAAGTCTGGGCACGACTCAGGGGGTGTGGCTGCTCAGACTGCACGAGGTCCTTCCCCGAACTTGTCGCTTCCCTGGTGCTGCGTAGGTGCGTGGGAGGCTGCTTCGGGTTTGGGGATGGACTCGGGCTCCTCTGTTGTGCGACCCCGTGGCCGCCCCACCTCGTTCTCCGCCCCCAGAAGCCTTTAGTCTTCCTTCCCTCCCTTTGTTCATCTCTGCCTTCCTCGGAGACACTGTCCTTTGTTGCGAGTCGGCGGCTGGGCTCTGCCCCTGAGACCGCGGGCCGGAGGGGGCGTGTGCTGGGCAGAACCTGCCGGGGCTGGGGGCTGCGTCCTGGAGGGCCGGCGGCTCTGGATGGTATTCCCTTGGGTGAACACTGGAGACGGACAAAGGACCCACTTACGAGTTATAAAGGTTAAATGAATTCTGCGCCACTCATAATAAGGGATGTAGTGAGAGATGTTTGATGCCATGAGAATGCATTCAAAATGAAGTGTTGCCTGAAAAAAGCGAAGTGAAGTTTGCTCCAGATTCTTGAAAACTTCACGTACGTGCATGTGTGCATGTGTGTGTATATACATAACTGAAAGAATGCTGACTTTATCTGTTTTCTATGTTCTAAATATCGTGTAATAAATTCCTCTTCTATTTTTGTATTAAAAATAAATCTATAAGTTAATTTTAAGAGAAAACTATGATGTTCATTACAGCATTGTGCAAAATAGTTATCAGTTGGAAACGTACCTGAATTTCCAATAATAGAGTGATGGTACATTATGGGGTATTGTGAATGCTACGTTAAAATGTTAATTATTAGTTTCTTTAATTTTACATTGCTTAGTATTTTTATTTTATTTTAGGCAAACTTTGGAGTCGGAGTTTAAAACTAGCTTATACTCTACTTAATAAACTGACTAGTAAGAATGAACCACTACTTAAACCCGGAGACAGAGTAAGTAACTAGAATATAAGTTATTGGAGTGAGCAAAAACAAACTCTAAAAATATGTCTCATTGAAATCAGTTTTCTGTCAGTTGGTTCGACTTACAGCATTAATGCACGGGATTCAAAGTCAGCACAGAATCCTGCTAAGCACGGACAAAGTCTGTGATGACGCACACGATGGTTCTTTCCTTGCTTCACGGACTCCTCAACGTCTCTCCTCTGAGTTCATATCAGTTCCTCTTCGTAGAAATAATATTGATAAATAGTAGGTCCTCAAAGCGTAGGTTTTAGGAGAAAATGTTGATCTTACTTGGAAATTCCCTCTTCCTCTCATCCCTGGGGCCAGGCAGCCCCCGTGACCTCACGCTCAGGTAGAACATGACGGGGGCTAGAGGCTTATTTGTTCCGTGTGCTGCTACATTGCCCGGCATTGTGGCATCACCCACGTGGGGCCATTTAAATTAACCACGATTAAATAAAGAATTTAGTTCCTCAGTCACCCAAGCCGTGTTTCGAGGACTCGTGAACCGCATGTGGCTGATTCCTACCCCATCTGTTAGCTCGGAGATAGAACATTCCCGTCATCATAGGAGGTTCTGCTCCTGAGCACGGCCCTGGGTGAACTGACCCAGACGGGAGGAATGTCCCAGGTGCAGGGCAGGACCCTCAGCAGGGAGACCCCGTAGTGAGACGGCTGCTGCGGTCAGATCACCCCACAGTGAAACTGCGTGTTTCGGGCAGCTGCCCGAGGGTCCACGTTTTAGAAAGAACCACGCACCAAGGACGTTTGAAGAACGTGAAAGAAAACAACAAACAAGCAAAGAAAAGAAAAACAAGGAAAGTGGAAGGTGGTGGGAGGGGCAGAGGAGGAGGAGACAATGTGGAGGAAAGTCACACGCAGAAGAGGATCTTTTAAATCCCTGGAAAACTAAAACACTGCCCTGTAAATCAAGACGAGACGCTTGTGGGGAGGCTAAGAGATGGACAGGACAGAGGGTGCAGGCCGGAGCCTTGGTCAAGAAGGTCCGGCGTTCAGCTGGTAGGGGTTCCTGGGGAGAGGCCGGAGAAGAGGATTTTAACCGAGGCAGCAGCGCCCGTCAGCACCCTGAGCCGGCGAGCGAGGGCGCCCCACGGAGCAGGACCCCCGTGCAGAAAGGGGCCCCCAGCTTCTGGGGGGGAGGGGCAGAGCGAGCCACAGCACAGGGCAGCTGGGGGGGACAGAGGGCCGAGGCCGGGGTACACCGCTGGGCATCTGGTGAGACTTAGGCCGGCCTGACTGGTTGGTTACTCAGCAGATACCTTCGGAAGGTCTTGTACAGCCGGCGGAGCATTTTAGAGCAGATTGGCGGCGGATATGTGGAAAGCCAAGCAAGTAGAGGGGGCGGTAGCCGGTACCGGCAGCAGACAGGAGCTTGGCGGTGAAAGTGAGAACGGCCCGAGAATGGGGCTTGATCGCATCGTGCTTTAGACCCAGCCTGTGAGAGTTCCTGCTTTCTGTTGTGCTTTAAATGACTCTAAGAATCACTGATTTATTTTTCTTAAAGATTCCTGCTAGGACAGAGACTTCCAGATACTCTCCTGGACTCCAGAGTGAGTCCCGTAGTTGGGTTCATTAGGGGAGGTTGACAGGAATCACAGTGACTGAGCTAGATGGGGTGTGGGTGTTCAGTTCATCGTCCTGGAGTAAACGGCGCTTGTAAAAGTGGACGGACACGAGCGCTGGGAACAGATTCTCTAGCAGTGTTTCTACGCCCAACGTCTAGTCTCAAAGCTGTGGGTCACAGTTCTGGTGCAATCACTAATACCAACTTTGAAAGGAGAGCTTTGCCCTTTTCAACAGATTAACTTGTTAGGAACTGGATTTCCGGACCTCCAGGAGAGAGTATAGGGTTAGCCATCAAGTAGTTCTTAGTAGCCGTTGTTTGTGCTCTCAAGGGCCCAGTGTTAACATCTGCCATCCTGACTTGTCACTTACGGTTTTGGGCACACCTATCACAGTATTTGGGGCTCATAAAAATCTTGTTCCATAAATAGCTTTTAATTTTGTCCAGTTTGTAAGAAACGGTCGAGAAAGGCAGCAATGCCGGGGGCAGGCCGTCCGTCTACAACAGTAGGAAATCAGATCGATACGAAGAATAGAGCAGTGGAAGCATTACTTTTAAAACTCTGGAGAGCACATGGGAAAGGAAGATGTAAGATATTTTGAAGAGGTTGCCTTGGGGAATGAGGAAGGGTGGCTGAGCTTGGGGTGTTGTCTTTATCAGTACTTACGGTTTATCTTAAAGTACGTGTTTTTAAAGTGTGTTTGATAAAAACAAAAGTGTAAGATGAATGAGACAGAGCATGTAACTTAAACAGGGGCAGCACAGGGCCAGGGAGGCGAGCTGGGGGCTCTGCGGGAGGGTCAGCAGTGGGGGGTCTCGGCCGAGGGGTCCGGGGTCCTCCACTTCCCCGTCAGCACACTGAGGTCTTGAGTGAAGATCTGTTCGACAAAAATATTGGTGTTAGGATTTTACCTTCTGGAAGATATTCTGGGTATGATCTGGTTCTGTGCCCACTCTTCCTGCTGCTGTGGGTGTTTCCGCCTGGGCTGACGGGTGTGGGTGGTGTGTCCCAGACAGGCGGCAGGCGCGGAGCCGGGTCTCCTTCCCACACCAGACTCGTGCTGGACTGCCGTGAGGGGCAAACACTCTAAATTATTTGGTGGGTTCTAGAACAGAGACCTCAACCCGAAAACTATTTATGAAAAGTTACATGGTTGAGGAAATTTAAGAACCAAGAATTAACCCCCCAAATTACATTTTCTGAACTAAATTGGAAAAGCTATAAGATGGTCTAAAATGTCCAAATTCCGTCTAATCAGCAGGGGTTCTAAGCTTTGAGATGACTGCATCGTTCGCGAGTGGGTTTCATGGTTTTCCTTCATGCTGGTGCAGGTGGCCCTGGTGTTTCCGAACAGCGACCCCGTGATGTTCATGGTGGCGTTCTATGGGTGTCTCCTGGCAGAGCTGGTTCCCGTTCCCATAGAAGTGCCGTTAACAAGAAAGGTAGTTAACTCGCTGGGGCCCATGGGGCTCTGGTCCTGTGAGGTCCTCTTCGGAAGCTGAGCGTAGACTCACCGCGTCTCAGGCCGCCTTCCTGGCAGCTGGGTGCTGTTCCGAGTGAGGAGAGGGCTGCAGGCAGGCCAGTCGGGGGGCAGTGGGCTGAGCTCCACAGACGAGTGTCTTGCTGTGGGAGGGGCTTCAGAAGCTGTGGATGGAGCTGTTACGTCACCTCTGTGAACTTTCCAGAACAGAGGGTGCACCTTTTCTCCTCGGATGGCTAGAGCTAACGATTGGACCGGATTTTGTTAAGTTGCCTCTCAAAGCCAGACTCTTATCAATAATAATTTCCATGTCCTGGGAGTGAGAAAATCACAATGTGACATACTGGAGCTCCTTCTCAGGGACAGTTGTGAATATGCAAGATGAGAATTTGCTTGCTTTTCTGTCTGCACAAGCGGTTCTTGTTACTGACCCATGATTAATGCGGGGACTCGCTAATATTGTAGGGAGCTGTTACGTTTCAAGTATAGATGTTGGTAATCTGATTACTAAAAAAGATAATTATTTTAGGAGTAGACAAGGCGTGTGTTTTAGAAAATAGAGTTTTCTACCCTATCAGTGTTCAGGTAGTTAAAGAGAGTATTTCCAGCAGCAAATACCCGAGAATCCCAAAAGTGAAGTTTGAAATAAAACCAGTGCCTCCCAGAGGATAATATATGATGAATAGATGTTTGAATACAGAGATTATTCAGAAAAAGCCAGAGATTTGTCAAACTTGAAGGAAGAAAGTGATAAAACGTTACTGAGGGACGTGTATAAAAGAAGTGTTGACTGGAAGGAAATGTGCATTTTTTGTGGGAAATAAGTCACTGTGTTTAAGGTTGCCCCCCCCCCCAATTTATCTGTAAATTTTAAACGTGACTCAAGTGGAAATTTCCATGCTGTAATTTTTGTAGTTGATTCAAATGCCACTAAATGTCATTTGCAAGAGAACACTGAGGCATTAGCCCATTATCCAGAACTTTCTATTTTATTTTCACGAAAATACAGTCTCTGCCCGTATAGGGTCCGTTGTAGCAGCTGGTGAGGGTGAGTCAAGGTGGAGGGCCCGGCTCTCGTGTGAGGGCCTGAGCGGGGCCGGGCCCCGGGGCCGCCCGTGAGCACCTCGCCGTGCTTCTACAGGACGCTGGCAGCCAGCAGGTGGGCTTCCTGCTGGGCAGCTGCGGCGTCACCCTGGCCCTGACCACGGACGCCTGTCAGAAAGGCCTGCCCAAGGCCCAGACCGGAGAGGTGGCTACGTTCAGAGGTAGGCGCCTGGGGGCCCTGAGGGGAGCGGTCTCCAGCGGGAGCGAGGTCCTCCTGGGTGGGTGTGCGTCCTGCTGCCCAGCCCCGCGGTTCAGAGGCCAGAGGCACCGACTGAACCGAAGCTCCAGCAGGACAAGGGGAGCGGGACGGAGACGCGTGTTCCCCGGGTGGCAGGAGCCGGTGGCTGTGAGGTGGGTGGCCGGGCCCTGAGGCCGCTGAGCACTGTGCTGGGCCGGGGCCCTGTCTGCCCCCTCGCAGGATGGCCCCCGCTCTCCTGGCTGGTGATCGACGGGAAGCACCTGACCAAGCCCCCTAAAGACTGGCAGCCACAGGCACAGGACGCCCGGGCTGGGACCGCCTACATCGAGGTAATGGCCTCGTCTGACCCAGAGCACGGGGAAGCGGCCCCCACGGGCTCAGCTCTTGCTTCTGGTCGGAGTGCAGGCCGGAACTTAGCCTTCTGTTTGACCTTCACCCCGGAGACAGCCAGGGTCGTAGGGGAGCTCATGCAGGTGTGGTCTTACCCCTACTTGATTGTCCCTCGCCGCCCGCCCCGGGGGCGTCGGCAGTCATGGGGAGCCTGCGCGCACTGTTGTGCCCGGGTGCTTACCGCAGGGGTGCCCCAGCTTCCTCTGCGGGTGTCACCCCAAGAGTCACGGCGTAACGTGTGCTTCCGTGTGACGGTGGTTAGTGAAGGACGGACCGCGTCTTGGTAACTTCCGTCAGCCTCCAGAACCATCCGTAATGGATTTTTTTTTTTCTTGAAATCTTTCAGTACAAAACCAGCAAAGAAGGCAGCACGGTGGGGGTCACGGTGACCCACGCGTGCCTGCTGGCCCACTGCCAGGCTCTGACGCAGGCTTGCGGCTACTCAGAAGGTAAGGGCGTGCGGGCCCCTGGGGACTGGCTGAGCGCCGGTGCAGCCTTCTCGCCCAGCTGGGGCCCAGGCTGGCGTGCTTAGGGCCGTCTGCTTGTGCTGGGTGCGAGGGGCCGGGTCACCCAGGCAGCCCCACTTGGGTTCCTTCCAGGACGTTCGTGTGTATTGATGGTGGGTGAGAGTCATCTACCACTGTGCCTGGTGGGCTGGTTCTGTCCGGGACGTAGCTCCGGGGAGGTGTGTTCTGCACAAAAAAATGGAAAACCATCTTAACAGACCCGCTTTTGTATAGCAGTTTTCTGTGACTGTGGTTTCGACGTGAACTGTCGTGCTTGCAGATACACAAATGGAATCTTGAAAGTTAGAGGTTTTCTGTTGGTGGCACGTAGGTAGCACCATCCCCCACTGACTGTTAAATATTGGGTATTTAACTTCGAGAACTGTTATTTTTAAAGAACTATAAAAACGTATATGGTAGTTTCCCTACTGTAACAATGCTGGGGTTGAATAAAACTACGAAGTAAGTCGAATGGTTTGTTTAAATAACTAAACTACGGTGTTTAAGAGGAGAATAAAAACGCAAGTCAGGGGTCACTGAAGCCTTCAGTGGAGATTTGGAGAATGATTTTAGGTATATTCAAGGGCCTGAATAATTTTTTGAAAACTGGATCTGTTAGTCACGTGGTTTTCCTTTTCTGGACTTGGATGTATCCAGGATCATTGGGGCGCTTTAGCTAACGGAGGGAGCGTAGGGACGGACTCTTCCTCGGGGAGCAGGCGCCTTTCCTGGTGGCCTTGTGTTCACCGTTGGTGTCCTTGCTGTGGGTGCCCCTTGGGGTTGCCAAGCATCGGCCGGGGGGCCCGGAACCAGGCCCCCCAAGCGCCGGGCTGTGTGGGCAGCCCCCGTCACCACCTGCTCCCGCATCCGTCCTTCCTGGAGGAGACCACAGAGAAGGATCAGCTTTCTGAGGGGAAGCAGCACGAGCAGCCTGTGACATTTCCCAGAGACACGGGGTGGTGGCCTTAGTGTCCTCACCCCTGACCTCACTGTGCTGGGGGAACCTCGAGGGGCTGCTCGAGCACGTGCTACTCCTTGTAGTTTCAGACCAGTGATCAGCGTAGCTCTGTGGGGTTTTTCCCAAGATGTTTAAGGATTCTTACTTATTTGAGCGGGGGCGGGAGAGAGCGAGTGTGAGCAGGGGGAGGAGCAGAGGGAGAGGGAGAAAGCAGACTCCCCGCCGAGCAGGGAGCGATGCAGGACCTGACCCCGGGGCCTGGAGATCGTGAGCCGCTTAACGGACCGAGCCATCCAGGCGCCCCAGCAGAGCTGTTTTCATCCAAAATTGTGTCACCTGCTTCTGAGTCTTTCTGGTCATTTGAATCAATAACCAAGACGATTGGTTGACTGGCGCCTGGTATTTTCAGAGGCTGTGCATTTCCTAGAGTTCTTGTGCCAATCTTGTCTTCCTCTCACGGTTTCTTTAACAATGCGCGTGACTTGTGAAGACGGTCACAAGTGGTTTCACCATTTTGTCCCTCGCAGCCGAGACACTAACGAATGTGCTGGATTTCAAGCGGGATGCTGGGCTGTGGCACGGAGTGTTAACAGTGAGTGTCCTTTGCCCTGTGGTCTAGTGGTTGGACTCGAGGGACCCTGAGGTCTCGTACCAAGAGATGCCACCAAACCCTACTTTTAGGTGGTGCAGTTAGCCCTTATCTGAAGGGTCAGCAAGAGCAGGCCGCGCTGCTCTCTGTGCCCCTCGGGCGCGGTGCAGCCTCTGCTGCCCCATAGTGAGGCCCGCCCCCGAGCGCCCGTCTCTCCCGCAGAGCGTGCTGAACAGGATGCACGTCGTCAGCGTCCCGTACGCGCTCATGAAGGTGAACCCTCTGTCCTGGATCCAGAAAGTGTGTTCGTATAAAGGTAACGGGAGAGACGCCGACCCCTCCTTCGCGCAGCAAGTCCTTCTGTTGTCTCCCTTGGTGATGGAAAAAGCAGTGAAGCCGGCTCGCCGACCGGCGGGGACCGGCTGTGGCGCCCCCCCTGCCCGCGTGCGCCATGCCACCCCCTCAGTGATGGACTCTGTGTGGCCTGGGCGCATGGCCCCTGACGGCCCTCTTCTGCAGACACCATCGGCCACTCTTTTTGTTCTCTTAAACTCTCTCCAGTCACACCAGTACTCCTGGTTCTTAGTCGTGGAGATGGTTTTCACCGGTGGCAGAGCTCTCGATTCTAAGGAAGCAGTGTAGACAGAGGGCCACTGGCCTGCCCCCACCTGGGTCACCACAGGGCTTCCTTGTCCCTTGGGCTCTGCTCCAGTGGGGCTGGGGGACCCCTTGGTGAGCCCCGAGGCTGGGCCGTGGGTCTGTCCTCACGCATGCTTGTCCCGGGGACCTGTGTTGATTCGGGTGGGTCTGTGAGGGGCCAGGGTGCCGCTTTCCTGTGACTCAGGGCACTTCCATGCTCCCCTCCGCAGCCCGCGCCGCACTGGTGAAGTCCCGCGACATGCACTGGTCTCTCCTGGCTCAGCGAGGCCAGAGGGACATCAGCCTCAGCTCCCTGCGCATGTTGATCGTGGCCGACGGCGCCAACCCGTGTGAGTAAGCCCGGCTGAGCGTGGCCTTGGCCGTGGCCGTGGCCTCCCCAGCAGGCCTGGCGTGGGAGGGAAGGGGGTCAAGTATGGCACGCCGAGGAACAGCGCTGCGGTGTTGCAGCCATAACAGGCCTGCCGTGGGCTGTGGGCCGTGGGCCGTGCTGCACGCCCTCCCGGGGGGACCCGTTGGTGTATCTCGTGCTTGTTTATGAAGGCGCTGCTTTTAAAAGCAATTTTAACACCGTGGACAGAAGATACATTAAGAAATTACTGGAATTTAGACATGGACCAGGCACCTGTTCCGGCCCCCAGTCCTTGGCCCTGACCTCCTGCTGGGATTTCCCCTGTCGCGCCCCTGAGCACCCTGGGCTCTGCAGGGGCTGAGCGAGGCTGCTCATTGGTGCTGTCCACGGCCTTCCACGCGTGGTTCCTTGGGGAGGCCTGGTGGACCTTTGGGGGGGTTTCTGTGCAGCACAAAGCCCTTGACTGGGTAGGTGGGTTTTCTCGTTGGGTTCACAGCAGTCTTGCAGGGTTTGCACTAAAGCTCCCCGGCCCAGAGGCTGGCCTTTGCTCTAGTTCCCTGTGAGGAGGGCCCCGACCTCCCTGCGCCCCTGGGTCCCCACTGCTCAGGAGGGCACCCTGCCATCTCACTCCTCTACCCGTCCCCAGCAGGGCCCCTCCATCCTTCACCTGAGACGCCCAGGGCTGGGTGCTCTGCAGCCCCACACCCGCCTGAACCCAGCCACGTGCCCGGGCCTTGCACCACACCCCCGCGTGTCCTCCGTCCTGCCGCACCCCCAGCAGCTCCTTTCCTGGTGGCCAGGCTCTCCCACCGCGGAGCCCTCCCCGGACCCCGTCCCCACAGACCTTAGATCCTGCCCCTCCACGCGCCGTCTGGTTCCCTGTGGTACTGAACCAGTGGCTGGTCTTGTGTGCTCTCTGCCGTCTGCCAGTGCCCAGCGAGAGCCGCACACAGCACCCTCCTTTCCTTCGAGCCTCGCTGTGGCAGGTGCCTGAGGGGTGGGGTTCAGCCCTGGGGTCCCGAGGGGTGCAGCCCCGAGCCGGCGGCAGCCCTCCTGCTGGGGAGCTGGGCTTCCATATCCGCAACGCCTCAGACCGGCCGGGGCGAGTAGGGGAGAAGCGGGGGCAGCCTGGGGACCATGCGTGGGCTGCCCTGTGGGGTTACTTGGCCAATCCGCGCCCCGAGGCCCTCCGGCAGCAGGCGCTCTCGTGCACCTGGGCCTCGCCGTGAGGGGGCTCGCCCCAGAATCGCTCCTTGGTCACCTCCCACTCAGCAGAGCTGTGAGGAGCTGCGGCGAGGCCGGGGCAGGCTGTGAGTCTGCACTCAGACACCGCGCGGGGTGTCTGCCCCGGAAGTGTCCCACTTTACCTGCTGGTGGTTTCCAGACGCCTCATGTTTTCCTTGGAAGCCGCCCCCCGCCCCCCGCCCTCCGCCCCCTCGAGACTCCTGATGTCACGACGCGCTGGAGCTCATGGGCGGTTGGCCCCTCCCTGCCAGCCGTCCAGTTACCCCACGGCTCCCTCTGTCTCTCGCAGGGTCCATATCCTCCTGTGACGCGTTCCTCAATGTCTTCCAGTCCAGAGGGCTGCGGCCCGAGGTCATCTGTCCTTGCGCCGGCTCCCCGGAGGCGCTGACGGTGGCCATCCGCAGGTAAGGCGGCCACCTCTGCATCCGCCCACGCAGCTGCTGTCCCGCGCTGCCGAGCGTGGCTGCCTTTCTCGGAGCAGCGGACCGCATGGAGCAATGTGCCAGTGTCCCAGGCGCGTGCGTGTGGTGGGGGGCAGCCCCGAGCACCAGGCCCCTCGCCCTGTGCTGGCCGCGTGTCTCCCGCCAGCCTGGATCCGTGCCGCGACGTGGGGGGTGGCGGCTGCCCGGGCTGTGGTCTCTGGGCTGATTTCCCTCCGAGGGCTTCGTGGGCGTGACAGCCCAGAGCTCTTCCCTGCCCGAGGGGGCCCGGCAGCAGGTGGGGGCTGTGCTCCCCCATCTCAGCCTGGACGGTGGGATTGGGAGACCTCAGAGCTGGCAGGCTCTGGTCCTTCCTGCTCCTAGCAGACCACCTGTCCCTTCCTGGGTCGCCTCTCGCCTGCCCTAGGGCTCCTGTCCGCAGCGGCCTCTGGGGGCTGTCCTGGGAGGAGGGTGCTGTGCTCACAGTTGAGTGTGTCTGTGCGGTGGTTTTCTGCCCTCTGGCCAGTTGTTAGATAAACCAGTGGTGATTGTGGTCTTGTGTTATATTAGTGTATCATCAATAGTCTGCGCTTTCATATGTACAAGTATTAAATAATCCGAAAATTTTAATAACTTATCAGAGAAAGGACTTCTTTATGCTTCACAGACCGTAAGGTGTTCCTCATTCCTCTGTTCTGTGGTGCTTTCTGGCCATGGGACACGTCACTCCTACGCTTGGTGGCATCAGCCGCTGCACTTCTGCTTCCTGCGTCAGGGCTTTGGGAAGGGCTGCGCTGGGCAGTCTGGCTTCCAGCCTCTGGTCTCTGGACTGGGCGTGTTGGGGGCTGCTCCGGGCTTCCGTGGTACCTGTCCTGCTGCTGCCCAGGGCTCCCGACAAGTGTCTCAGCCAAGCCAGGTGGAAGCTCAGTCAGCCTTAGGACCTCTCTGGGGAAGTCACAGAGCGTCCCTTAGACTGTGGCCACAGGCCCACCCGAGGCCCCCGGGTGGGAGGACAGTGCAGGCCCCCGTGCAGAGCGGCGGGCAGGGCGGAGATGCTGTGGCACCCTCGGGCAGCCAGTCCCCGCAGCCAGCCGTGTGTGGTCCTGCAGGCAAGCTGGGCACGGATCCTGCCCCCTGCACTGTCCCCTCGTCAGCGTGTCTGCTTTTGTTTTCCAGGCCGCCAGAGCTGGGCGGACCTCCCCCGAGAAGAGCCGTCCTGTCGATGAACGGTCTCAGCTTCGGTGTGATCAGAGTTGATGCTGAAGAAAAGTTGTCCGTTCTTACCGTTCAGGACGTCGGTCAGGCGCTGCCGGGAGGTGAGGGACAAGCTGGCGGTGTCGGATCCCACCGCTGCTTGACGCTCCCGGAGGCCTGAGTGTGCAGACCGTGGGAGTGCTCTTGGGGTGCCACGAACAAAGGTCTTCCTAGCAGGGTTTTCCCATGTGAACTGGGGTTTCAGTTTATAGTGATGTGTTTTCCGGTTTTTGCCTGCCTTTGTACTGGAGCTCAGGTTGAGCAACAGCACGAGGGGCGTGCGGCTCTCTGGTGTCTGGGGACCCGAGCATGACTGCCTGTCCGGGGCGGGCATCGTGGAGGCGCCGGGCAGCTCACAGCACCCGGTGTCTTCAGACAGCCCGACGCCCGGCTCCCGCCCGCGGCAGGCGACCGGGACGTGTCGGTCAGGAGCGGCGCTCCGCAGGGCGCAGCAGTTCCTGTGCGCAGCCTCCTGCCCGCAGAGCCCCCGGGCCTGAACGCCGGCCCCGCAGAGAGGCCGACGGAGCGCTGCTGTGGTTCCCCAGCGGAACCCGCACAGGGAGCCCGCAGCCTGGCGCAGGAGGCCCCGGGACAGCCGGGAGTGGGGGACACTCTCTGCTGCCGCCCTCCGGCGCCCTCACTGTGGGGCCTCACAGCTGCTCGGCTTCCTCCTCGCCACACGGGCCCTCCCGAGATCCGTGGGCAGCTGTCCTGACCCGCCCGGTGTGCGCGTGTGTGCACCGTGGTCCCGAGTGCGAGCGTGCGTGTGCGTGTGTGCGCGCGCGTGTGTGTGAGTGCATGTGTGTGTGTGTGGTGCGTGCACAGCGCTCCCCCAGAGTGTGCGAGCATGTGCGTGGGTGTGTGTCTGTGCTCACCTGCTCCCCAGGTCGGCACCTGTTAGTTTGATCCTTGCAGCGCTGACTGACTTGTTGAGGCTGACGGTCTCTTGGGTTTTGCAGAGACCCAGGCTTTCACTGCGTTCGCCCCGCTGTGAATTAGATCAGGGTCTCTGCGGTGAGTGCGCGCTGTGGGAGTGTCTGTGCCCACCAGCCTCCTCCTCCAGCAGGGCCTCTGTGCTCTGTGGTCTGATTTGTGGGCGGAAGGAAATGGGAATGAGCACCCCTTTGCCCCTTTCTCTCTTGCTAATTACCATCCTTGGGGGAAGGGGCCGTGCCCGGGGACCAGAGGATGCTTAATTCGTTTCCTTTAATGGACCCCTGCGTGTTGGGTTGGAGGCCAGTTTGGGTGCCTGCTCTGTGGCGTGGGTGGCCCGGAACTGCACTGACTTGACAGGCGGGTCTCCTGTGCCCAGGATGGGCAGCAGGCGGGGTTGTCAGTGGGGAGCTGCTTAATGACAGCTGACCAGGGCGTGCCTGGGCTATGGGATGGGCCACACCAAGGCTACAGGCTGCATGGGGCTACGGCATGGGACGGGTCAGCCAGCATCGCCCGTGGGTTCGGGGTGGTGACACAAGGAGGGGGCACGGAATCTTCCCTGAGAGAGCGGGTGCCCCATCAGCCCGGGCTTTGTACGTGCAGGAGGCATCGCGAGTCGGTTCCATACCGTGTAGGAAGCCGAAGGCCGCACAGCTGCTCGAGCGTGTTGTCAGAGCGCCCTGTGCGTGGGATCTTTGTTTCCGTAACCGCACGTGGAGCGCGAGTAGGTCTCCGAGTGAGCGCGTTCCCGTGGAGCTCTCGTCGATGACTCCGAGGGTTTCTCTCTGTTCAGCTGACGTGTGTGTTGTGAAGGTGGAAGGTGCCCCTCACCTCTGCAAGACTGACGAGATCGGGGAGATATGCGTCAGCTCCAGCGCCACCGGCACCGCCTACTACGGACTGCTGGGCATCACTAAGAGCGTCTTTGAGGTTTGTACGTCTCCTGCCCTTTCTGTGCAGGTGAATTCCAGAGCGTCCACGGAGGGCAGCGGGCAGGGCGCAGCGGGTCTCCAGCCTGATGGGGCCGAGGCCGGCCCGGGAAGCCCACGCTCCATGTGCGCCAAGAGTCTGGCGAGTGCCTGCTCCTCAGAGCCAGGTGCTGGGCCCAGGGAGACAAGGGGTTGCAGAGAAGGGGTCGCAGGAGGAACCCGGACCATGCTGGGTGCGGGAGTCTGAGGAGCGTGTCATCTACTGACAGAGCCTCTGGCCTTGGGGTGGCCTGTTCCCCACCAGGGATCCGTGGGCGGCAGCCTCATCTGGGGAAGCCGCACCCTGGCCACCTGGCCGGTTGGTCCATTGTCCGTCGAGCACAGCCTAACGTCCCACCCTTTGCTCTGGCAGACCATCCCGGTCACGGCAGGAGGCGCGCCCGTGTCTGACAGGCCTTTCACCAGGACGGGGCTGCTGGGCTTCATCGGGCCGGTGAGTGCGTCCTGCTGCCACGACCTGGGCCTCCGGACACGCCCACAGCTCCATGGAGGGGTGCGCTGGTATCCAGCGCCGATCTAGGGGCCAGGGAAGCTCCCCATGTCCCACAGTTCATAGGACAGCACCCCCCCGCACGTCCCCTTGTCTCCAGCCCCGCCCACCGGGATGCAGGACCCCGTCTGCGTGTTCCTGGCTTTCTGTGTGCTGTCCGCTGCCTGCAGCAGCTATCAGCTACCTGACCCCCAGGGCCTGCCTGCGTGTCCCGAGGCCTGACCTGTGTCCTTGCTTCTAGGATAACCTGGTCTTTGTTGTGGGCAAGCTGGATGGGCTGATGGTGGTTGGAATTCGCAGACACAATGCAGATGACATCGTGGCCACTGCGCTGGCCGTGGAGCCCATGAAGTTTGTCTACAGAGGCAGGTGATGCGCTGCGGGCCTCTAGAACCCTCCTCCTCCGCTTGAAGTCTGAGAGTCCGTCTGCAGTAGCAGCAAGGTCCAGTGACTCGAGTACACAAAACCTAGGAACTCCTGTTCATCAGAAAACCTGCCCAGGAAAAAGGACGATATTTGCAGCCAGAGCCCGTTAGTGTCCTCCCTGCCCACAGGGCTCCTGTGGGTCTTTAAGAGGACGGGGCCCAAGGAGCACCTGCTTTAGCACCCTAGAACCTCACACACTCAGACTGGAGCAGCCGAGGGCCAGTTTCTCTGAATCACAAACGTCAGTTCTCTTCTCTGCTGAGGGTTAGCGAGACCGAGGAGGGCCCCGCCTCGCCCCTGGGTGGGGCCGCTCTTGACGGTCCCGAGGGTGTCAGGCGAACCCTTTCTGAGCCCAGGCAGCCGGGGGGCCATGAGGGAAGCCGTGTCTGGCTCTGTTCAGCCCCGAGCTCTTTGTCCTAGCTGGCCCACTCAGCTGGCTGCATTTTTAAATTATTTTCTTCTCAAAGGGGTGCTTTTATTACTCAAACCAGGGTACCTGTGAGCCTGGCCAGGCCCTGCCTTTGAATATTCCTTAGAGAAATCATTTGGGAGTCCTGCCAAGTGGGTGCTGCTGGCCCTCTTGTCGGTCGGGATGACAGGAGTGTGGGGTGCCCACCAAGGAGAAACCAGCAGGTCAGGCCTGTGTGGGTGCCCGAGTGGGGGCCGCCAGGACCTCATGACCTGCCCTCACAGCAGAAGTGGGACGCTGTTGGTGTGGGTGCCCGGGTGGCCAGTGCCTGTTTCTGGGGTGGGGTAGGGAGGCCCCCGGGACCTGACGGAACCTGGAGGTGCGGGCTGGTCCTGAGCCGCAGCTGACGAGGTGACGTCATCGTGAGCGGTGGGGAGGGCACGGGTGATTGCGTCTGCCGGTGAGCAGGGTGCCTGCTTGTCCCCACCACCACAACCACCTTGACCTGGAGCCACAGCGGCGCCTGGGGAGGGGCCCCCCAGTTCAGCGTCTGATTCTTGATTTCAGAGTGCAGCTCCAGTGCTGATCTCAGGGTCGTGAGATTGAGCCCTGCCTCGGGCTCTGCCCTGGGCACAGAGCCTACTTAAGACGCTCTCTCCCTCTGCCCTCTGCCTGGCCCCTGCTTGGGCTCCCTCACTTGCTCTTAAAAAACAAAACAAAACAAAACAAAAAACAAAACCAAGAGAGAAACGGAGCCACAGCCGATAGAGAGTCGAAGGTCTCGGGGATAGTATAACGCACACGACACGAGTTCTTCGCTCTTCATCAGGCACAGCAGATGGAAGAAGTAGCAGGAAGGAAGTGATAAGCCGGAGAGTCAGGTTAGGGAGTCCTCCAGGGGTGGGAGAGGAGGTTGCGCAGACCGGAGAAGGTGGCATGGAAATAGCAGCCGCGGGGGGAGGGCGCACACGGCGGTGGGGGGGCATCGGAGCGGCCGGAGACCAGGTTTGTGGGACTCGAGAAGGGTCCAGCACTAGGGTCAAGCAGAAGGCATGAACGTCCCCAGCGCTGGGACTAGCCCAAGAAGGCAGCAGTGCAGTGATGTTTTTAAGTTATTAAACGGAATTTTTAACTTAGATTTTACATTTTTCCAAATTATTACTTAATTGTGCAGTTGTAATAAAAATATTCTTGGGAATGTAAGTTTCAGAAGTTGTGTTAGCAAAAGACACTTCTTGTGAGAACAGCTTCGCTGGGGATGCTGAGACGCATTCAAGGTGTCTGAAAGCAGGAGAAATTCAGTGCTGGGCGAAGTGTGCGTGTGCCCGTGTGCACACCCGCCCACAGGAGAACAAGAGAACACGAGTGTGCCGCGATGGCCCAGAACTGGAGCAGCAGGTGTGCTGGTGCGTGGGGCCTGGGGGGCGGCCAGGTTCTGGTCGGACAGGGAAGGAGCGAGAACCGCCTCCCAGTGTAAGAGGCCGAGGCCGCAAGTGCAGAGAAAGAGAGACACCGACGTGTTCCGAGGGACCGACGGAGTCAGGCCGATTGATCATCCCGACCGATAGTCCTTCTAGACGGAGATGCGTGCGGAGAAACGTATTCCGTGCATCAACATTATAATTAAGGAAAGTTTTCTTTTAAGATCCGTGTCTGGTGGTTTTGCTTTGCACCAAAGTCATTTTGTCTTAGCGAATCGGAGCTACTTCAGCCGCCCTACAGGAGACCAGGTGGCGTCTCCAGTTCTCAGCCGGCGGCCACGGTTAGAGTCTCTTCAGCCTTAGCCTGTCCGCACCCTCCGTTTTGAGGGAGAGGAACGGACTGCGTCCCGTTTGCTGTCGTTTGCGGGTGGTCATGTTGTCCTCGTCCCCCCCAGGATCGCTGTGTTCTCCGTGACGGTGCTGCACGACGACCGCATCGTCCTGGTGGCCGAGCAGCGGCCCGACGCCTCCGAGGAGGACAGTTTCCAGTGGATGAGCCGTGTGCTGCAGGTGGGCCCGGCGGCCGGCTGCGGCCTGGGGGCGCGTGGTTCCCAGGAGTCCGAGGGCGCAGGGTCTGCATTCCCTTCCTGCAGAGCCTGGCCTGTCTAACCCCGTCTCTGGCTCTGGGCCGAGCAGGCCGGGTGTCCGCTCGCCTGACACGGGATCTCGGCTCGACCTCCTGAGATTCGCAGGCTTCCTGCCCCCGTGCTGCCTCCCCCCTGCCCTGTGCTACCTCCCCCCTGCCCCGTGCTGCCTCCTTCTGGCACTGCCGCCCCCTGGTGCTGCCTGTACCCGGCACGGCCTCACCCTGCCGGCACCGCTTGCACCCAGCAGGCGCCAAAGAAATCCGGGCTTGGTGAGGGTAACAGACAGCACTGGGAAGCTGTAATTCCGTACAGGGAATACATAGAACAGCAGCCCCATACCTGCCCCGCCAGTTGGGGTGAGATCATTTGAGACTGTTACGTAGGCTCAGACCAGGCCATGGCCCCGGGGACCCGGGAGCACCGAGCTTACACGCCACCACACGGTGGTGGTTTCCTGTGTCCTGTTATGAAAATGTCAAAGCGTCACGCAGAAAGTCCCTAATACCCACCTTTAGGTCCTGCAGTGGCCACCACGTCATCACCCTTGCCCGTCACGCCCCTGTCCCTGTGCACTCTCAGGGCGTGCTATGTCACCCTTACTTCCTTAAACCCTGAACGGGAGTCCTGCCTACTACTCTGGGGGAAAGGAGTAAAGTTTACGTTTGGTGAAGTGTGCACACCTTACGGGGACCGTCCAGTGGGGGTTTTCGGTTGACTCGATGGGATGCGATTTCCATGTCCAGTGAGCCCATCTGTGGGTGCGGGCGGGGAGCGCCGACAGCCGAACGCCCCAGGTAGCCAGCGCAGCGCGGTAACAAGGACACGGAGTGTTTCCGTCGCGCCAGCATGTTCTCCCGTGGCCCCACCTCCGCCGTGCTGCCCAGCCCGAGAGCCCCCGGTCGGCTGCGTGTCCACACGCCTGGCGGCACGGCGCGTCTCCCTTTCTGCCATAGACGGTCTCGGGAAAGGGACTCGCACGGTGTTTGGCCCCTGGCTCGCTCCCTTCCCTCCGTGAGGCTTTGGGACGGCTCATGTCGTGTGGGGGCTGGGCCTTCCTCTCCAAGCCTGGTGGTGGTTCGCTTACCTGTTCACACCCTGACGGGCGTGTGGGTTGCCTGTTTCTGCCTGATGAACAAAGCTGCCGGGGGCAGTGGTGTACAGACCTCGGGGTGTTTCCTCTGGTGTCCTCCATCAGGCCAGTTGGTGGGGGGGCCCTGAAGCTGGCAGAGATGGGCGTGGAGCTGCCCACGCGTCGGGAGACCCGGCGACCGAGCCTCAGAAAGTGCTCCCCACTAGTGTCTCCCAAGGAATAGCCGTTATCACATCTCTAATGTTAGTAATTTTCTTGTTTTTTAAAATTGAGATGATTGACGTCTAACCCTAATCTCAGGTGCACAGTGTGATTTGTACGCTCTGTGACGTGATCCCGCGGTAAGTCTGGCAGACGATCACCGTGTATAACCACAGATGTTCTCGTGAGGAGGACTTGTGGGCTCTACCGTCTCAGCCGCTCCCGCGTGTCCAGTGCAGCCTTGTCTCTGGTCACCGGGCACTGCACCCCCAGACTCTGTTCTGTGACCGGAGGCTCGTGGCCTCTGACCCTCCCTCTGTTCTGCCCACGCCCACCCCCACCGCTCTGTGTCCGTCTGCTCGGTTAGCATCGCACGGGGCAGTGACGTCCCGTGGGGCGTGTTTCTCTCCGACTTACTCCGCTTCTCCCCTCGGGGTGTGTCCACGTCCACATCCACGAGTGGCTCGTCCTTCTTCGTGGCTGCGGAGTGTTCGGTTGTGTGTGTGCGCATCCCCTCCGCCCGCCCGACAGTCCGCGATGCTCGGGCCGCTTCTGTGTCTTGGCTCTTGGAGATGGTGCTGCGACACGCGAAGGGACGCCTTTATCTCTTTGAGTCAGTGCTTTTGGGAAGACACCAGCAGTGCGGTTGCTGGGTCTAGGGCAGCTCTATTGTTAGCCTTTTGAGGACCCTCCGCGCTGCCCTCCAGAGCGGCTGCCCCGGCTGGCGTGCCCAGCAGCCGTGCACGGGGCTCCCCTTCCCCCGCAGCCTCGCCGGCACCTGCCGCTCCTCGTGTTGTCGGTTTTAGCTGTACTGACCCGTGTGCGGTGGGTCTCACTTTTTAAAATGTTTGTTTTCCAGGGAGCTGGTGATGTTGGGCACCTTTCCACGTACCTGTGGAGCACATGTATGTCTTCTTTGGGAAAATGCCCATTTAGATCCTCTGTGCATTTTTTAGTTGGATTGTTTGTTTTTGCCGTTGAGTTGTGTGGGTTCTTTATGTATTTGGGGTATGAACCCTCATCAGAGACAGGGCTGGCAGTGGTCTTCTCTGATCCAGAAGGTCGTTTTTCCTTTTGCCGATGGCGTCCTCTGCCGTGCGGAAGCCTTTTTGTTTGATGCCGTCCGTCTCGCTCATGTTTGCTTTTGGTGTCAGAGCCATAAAATCTCCAACAAGACCTGTGTCGGGGAGCTGGCCACCTATGTCTTCTTCTTGGAGTTTCGTGGTTTCAGGTCTCACGTTCAAGTCTTTAACCAATTTTGATTTTATTTTCGCGGGTGGTGTGAGAAGGTGGTCCAGTTTCATTCTCCTGTCCGGTTCCCCAGACTGCCCCTTCCTCGTGGTGCGCTCTTGCCCCCTTGGTCACACACTAATTGATCGTCTGTGTTGGGGTTATTCCTGGGTTCTCTTGTATTCCATGGCTGTGTGTGTCTTCTTTTGCTAATACCGTGCTGTTTTGGTTACTAAAGCTTCCTGACATAATTCAAAATCATGAACACCTCCAGCTCTGTTCCTCAGGTTTGCTTTGGGTGCTTCGGGTCTTTTTGTGATTCCGTACACATTTTAGGAGGATTTATTTTAGTTTTTTGAAAAATGCCATTGGAATCAGGGATTGCACTGACTCTGTAGATTACTTTGGGTAGAATGGACATTTTAAAAACATTAATTCTTTCAATCCATGAGCATGGAATGTCTGTTTCTTTGTGTCTTCAATCTCTCTCATCAGTGTCATAGTTTTTAGTGTGTAGGTTTTTCATCTCCTTGGTTAAATCTATTTTATTTTATTATCTTGGTGCATTTGTAAGTGGAATGGTTTTCTCGATTTCTCCTGCTGATTCAGAGACACAGCAGATAATTCCTGTGGTTTTACTGAACATATTTATCAGTTCTAACAGTTCCTGGTGGAGTCTTGAGGGTTTTCTGTATGTGATATCATGTCATCTGTAGTGATGGTTTTACTTCTTCCTTTCCAGTCTGGATGCCTCTTATTTCTTCTTTCTGGCCTTATTGCTGTGGCGGGGTCCTCCAGCTGCATGCTGAGTGGCAGTGGTGAGAGTGGGTCCCTGTCTCATCCCTGATCTTAGGGCAGGAGTCCTCAGCTTTTACCCTTGAGAATGGTGCTGGCTGTGCTTGTCAAATACTGTCTTTCTTACACTGAGGTACGTTATCTCTGTACCTGCTGTGTTCAGAGTTTTTATCCTAACACCAACGTCTTGTTGTAATTAATATCTAGTCACTATTCAGACTTACCCGATTATCTAATGTTTAGTTTGTTGGTTAGATTCAGGATCAAAATGAGGTTAAAAAAAAAAAACAAACTGTACTTGGTGGGGACAAGTTCTTTAGGTCTTCTTCAATCTAGAGATTCTTCCTCTGTCATAGATTTCTGGTGGTTACTTTGTGGACAAAAACAAGTTGTCCAGTTTTGCTTCTTTAGCCTGAACTCTGATGACCCTGGGGCATCATTTGATGCAGCTGTCTGTCCCCTGCAGTCCCCCTGCACATTGTCATTGGATCAGAGTCAGGGTTTTCTGGCAGAAATCCTCCGGGAAGGTAGCATCTACGTCCGGCTGCCTCTGTGCTGGTCTCCGCTCCGGGGGTCCCTGCTCTGCTGGGACTTCAGAGCCGACCTACCCTGATGGGAAAGCTGACCGGAGCAGCGCAGCAGAGACGAGGGAGCCCAGCTGCTTGGGAGGAGGCAGTGTGTTTCGTACCCGAGACCTGTCACGGCTGGGGTGCTAGGGCCTCTGCTACTTCCTAGGGGAGATGGAATTGGGGACCACGATCTGGGCACTCGATGTCACCGGCCTCTTCACAGTTTCTGGGCTGTCTTCAGTGCACAGAGTCAGGACTGATGTCTGTTTGTAGGAGCACCTGTGTCCTGGGTTTGCGCTGCTGGGTCCAGCTCCAGTTCGAGAGCACAGAGTTTTCCTTTAACTCACCGACCTCACTGACAAATGGTGACCAACAGCTCCTGAATCCCTCATCGGCTTTAGGCCAAGCTGCGCACCGCAGTCTCCACACTACCTCTAAAATGCGAGATTTCTGAGGGAAGGTTAACTTTTTTTTTGCCCATAGGGCCGATCTCATTAGGGGTGACTAATCAAACTACCGCATTTAAAGCCACTTTAAATAGATTCTCTCCCTGGGGCTTTTCCAACAACCTGCTTCCAGCTCAGCTGAGTTCATTTCCTTATTTCACTGCCGACTGTTCAGAAATGCTTTTTAAAATTTCAAGTTTTTCCGTTGTAAAATATATAAATGCCTCCAAAGTCAAATCTGAGCACAGGGTAAATTCGGAGAAGTCCAGTTTCTGCCCCGCAGCTCCACGGGCTCATCTGACTTTCCTTTCTGAAAAGACGCACTTTCGGGTTTACGAGTTTGTGCACAGACACACAGTAGGCGTGTGTGTCCGATGACAGAAACGGATGCACGTCCTTCCGTGTTTTCTTGTCGAGCAGAGTGTCTCCACGACCTTCAGAGCTGCGTGTCTCCCCGGTGCAGCCTCCCAGCCCCCGTAGCCGTGAGCGGCTCAGCCCGGGCTGCCCGCGGCCAGGTGGTGTGTTGGGTCTCACGCGCCGTCCCTCTGAGCCGGTGGTGTTCCCTTCCAGGCCGTCGACAGCATCCACCAGGTGGGCGTGTACTGTCTGGCGCTGGTTCCTGCCAACACCCTACCCAAGGCTCCTCTCGGAGGGATTCACATTTCTGAAACCAAGCAGCGTTTCCTGGAGGGGCTGCTGCACCCCTGCAATGTACTCATGTGCCCTCACACCTGTGTCACCAACCTTCCCAAACCTCGCCAGAAACAACCAGGTCAGTGCTAGCTACCCATAGCTGTCCGTCCAGTCTCAGCGCTGGTGGCAGCCGCGCTCGTGGTTAAGTGTGCGGGCCTCGTGGCGCCTGCCTCTCCGGGGCTGGGGAAAGGCCAGACCTGCAGGGGCGGTCTCCATCTCCCGCTGCCCGGGAACCAAGCCGCAGGCGAGGAACCTTGACCATGTCACCTGTGTGCTGGGACCCATCCCGGCGGCTGAACACAGGCGTCGGAAGCTTGGAAGGAAAGGGGTGGCTCCCAGGGCGTAGAGGTGCGGCCCAAGGGCAGACGTGGAGCTTGGGAGGGAGAGCAACCGCTCCGTGCTGGGGGGTCCGTGCTGGGGGCTGGCGTGGGGGGCCGGGACTGGGGGCCTGCCCTCTACGCCTGCGCACGCCCCCTCCCTGCCCCCGACTGCCCAGGACTGCTGGCATTCCGGGGGCCTCCGCAGATGGTTACTCTCCCTTCCCTGATCCCACGCACTGAAAAACTAATCTTCAAGACGGGTTTGACAGTTACTTTTGTTCTTTGGTTTTGTGAATCTTTAGTAATGCTAATTTTTTTTCCACTGAATATTGAACAGTTAAATTATCATTAAATAAAATACATTTACTCAGGAAGATTTACCTTCCTGTTTGGTGTGTAAGAAGCAGGAAAAGAACACTGTGGAGTGTGTGGCTGAGGCTGAGGCCCAGGCCCACCGCGAGGGACACGCTGGGGGGCGAGTGTCTCAGTCTGGGGTTGCCTGTGTTGGAGGCAGGGGTTCCCTTTGTCGCTCACCATGACCCTTACAGCCGGTTTCCCAAGCTCAGCACCTTAATGGACAGTGAAACGCCTCCTTCAGACAGAAAGTCTTGTGGCAGGAGGGTCCCGGGCCGGTCCTGTCCCCGAGCCACCATCCGCTCACTCAGAAACCCCATTTTCCAGAGGTGGGGCCGGCCTCCATGATCGTGGGGAACCTGGTTGCCGGTAAGAGGATCGCGCAGGCCTCAGGGAGGGAGCTGGCTCACGTGGAGGACAGCGACCAGGCCAGAAAGGTAATGGCCGGTGCCCGGGGCGCGAGGAGGGCATGAGCAGGGCGCCCCTCGGCGAGGCTGCGGCTGAGTGGGCCCGTCTGCGCAGTTCCTGTTCCTACCCGACGTGCTGCAGTGGCGAGCGCACACCACGCCTGACCACCCCCTGTTCCTGCTGCTCAACGCCAAGGTGAGGCCGGTTCCCCTGCTCTGCCCCCCACGCCCCTGCCCAGAGGGCGGCCCCCGCCACCCTCCCCACCCAGTGCTTCCTGGCGGGGGACTTCGCGTCTCCTCCCTCAGCAGTGACGTCGCTGTGTTTAACGGAAAATTCCCAGTCAGGGACAGTATGCTCAGAAAGGCTTCTCGGTGAGCTGGAGGAAAACGTTTCTTTTGTAAAAATTAGGAATCTAGACTTCCCCATTTACGGCTTTAACATGACAGGTGCTGTTTACTGCCCTGGTCCTAGTACAGGTCCAGAAATTCACTTTCATGGTTTTGGCTGCCTTTTAGTGTGATCTCTCCGCCCCGGGAGTGCTTAGGGTAGAAAGGAGGGGCTGTGAACCTCGCGTCCGACTCTGGGCCAGCGGACAGCGTGTGGAAACAGGACAAGTTACAGAACCGCGGACGTCCTGTCTCACTCTGACGCGTCGCACGCAGGCCGGGAGGACCGTTGCGCTCGGTGCAGGGCAGGTCGCTGTGGGCGCAGAAGACGCTGGTCTAGCTCTTCCTTCCGCTCATCACTGCCCACTGTTTCTTCATTCAGAAAATACTCGCTGATGCCTGTTAGGATCTGGGTGTTAAGAGAAAAAGCGTCCTGCCCTCGGGATGTTTGAAGTGCGTTTTCTCTGCTGGAAAACTGGTCCGTAGGAGACGTGACGTTCTCTGTTCACCGTGTACCCGCAGGTGTAGAACGGTGTTCGGAAAACGTTTGTTTTATCACTGATTGAGTTCTAAAGCATGGCGATGGCCAGGAATTCCCAAGTGGCCGAGGTAAAATGAGCTCGTGAGCTCATGGTGGGAACCCGAAGAGGAGAACAGCAGGGCCAGGGCCCCGGGGGCCGGGGGCTCGGAGCAGCAAGGCCTGCTGCTGGCTGTGACCCTGCACCCCGAGAGTGTGGCTGGAAGCCGGCGTGGGCCTGCTCTGTGGGCACGTGATGGCGTTTGGGGTTCCGTGTGGCTACTGTGGGCTGCAGGAGGGTGAGTGTGGGGTGGCAGCTCAGTGAGGAGGGGCCCCGGGGTGAGGGCCGCGGGGAGGTGCTTGCAGGACCTGTGTGGAGAGGTGGACGGTCTCTGGAGCCAGGAGAGCTCAGGAGGGGCCTGCGGAAGACAGGCTTGGCCTTTTCCAAATCCGTTCCCGACTTTCCTCTAAGTCACTGGTAAAACTTCACATTTCTTGTGGTTAGCCACTTCGGTTTCGAAATGTCCTTGGGTCCCTGAAGACATGCTGGCCTCTGCCCTAGGAGGAGGCCTGTGGCCATGTAGGCGGCCGTCCAGGGGGACTGGCAGGCTCTGCCTGGAGCTGACCTGCCCCTCAGCTGGGCTTGGGAGTAGCAAGCCCAGCTCCCTCGCACGCAGCCTGGAGGGCCTCTGTGCTTGGCTCTGTGGACTGCGCCTTGGCCTTCGGAGTGGAGAAGGGAGGGGTTCTGGTCGAGGCTGGGGTGTTCTGGGGCGGTATGTGCAGACCGAGCTGCACTTTTAATTTCCTTAAGAAGGACTCCGAGAGCTCGGAGCTCCGCCCGACTCCGTGAGCCGATTTGGTGCGAACGGGTCTGCCGGCCCGAGGTCCTTGGCAGAGACGGGGGGCGAGCGAGCCAGCCCCTGCTGCCCGCGCCGCCGTGTGTCTGCTCACGAGCCCCGAGAAGGCAGGCCCGTGGCGTGGGGGAGGGGAGGCTCGACCGTGCACGACCCGCAGCCTACCCGTGTGCGTCTCCTTCTGTGCGGTGCTCTGCGTGTTTCTGTTCAGGGTCATGGTTGTTTCTGGGGAAGGAGGTTGAATTAAGGGTGGTGGTGATTTGTTGTAGAAAACAGATTCAGACATTATGTGGCAAAATATTATCAGGGAAGGAGAGCCTAGATATTTATTACATTATTCTTTATAATTAAGCTTAGTTAATTAGTTTAACAAGATTTTTTAGACAGAGTGAGTGAGTGCACATGAGCGCATTGGGGAGGGGCAGAGGGAGAGCCAGTGTGGAGCCCGCCCTGGAGCTCGATCTCACAACCCTGAGATCATGACCCGGGCTGAAGTCTAGGGTCAGACACTTAGCCAGCTGAGCCAACGGGGCGCCCTCAAGAGTTTTCTTTAATGGCTGTGCCCCTGACCGTCCTGGACAAGCAGCGTGCCCCCGCTCCAGGCTCTCAGGACACACTGCATGACTTGTCCCTTCCCTGCTGGAGAAACAGCTCGCCTTTGGCGATTCTCCCTGAGATACAGATGACTAGGAAAGACAGCAGGGGTTTGTCTAGGCCCGGCACGGGCTGCGGGCCCCGACCACAGGCGTTGCAGGTGCAGGGCAGGAGCAGCGTGTGCACGGGGACCCGAGGAGAAGATCCCGGCCCCCCAGCCCCACGCTGATGCAGTGACCACTCTCCTAGGGGACCGTCACCAGCACTGCAACCTGTGTCCAGCTGCACAAAAGGGCAGAGAGAGTGGCTGCCGCCCTGATGGAGAAGGCAAGACTGAGCACTGGGGACCACGTGGCCTTGGTCTACCCGCCAGGTAAGCACACGGAGACCTCCCTCGGCTCTGCGCTGGTGGGGACACGCTGTTATTATAAAGCAGACCCCCCTGGAACCGCCTGCCAGGTCAGGGGACCGATGTGGAGCACGCGCCCCGGGTGTCCCCAGCACAACGCCCTCCACTCTCTCCAGAGCAGCCTCTGCCCCTGGTCTCCGTTGTCTCTTCTGCCCAGTGGGGCTCCCCGCACATCGGGTTCGTCTGCCAGTTTTCTTCAACTTTGATAGGTTTTTAGAGTCTTTTAATCCTCAGGCTCTCTGTCTCCCTCTGTACTGTATCGGCTGAAGAGCAGGTTTGCCTGTGCAGAGGCCCCCGGCCGCACACGCAGGCGGCTCCCGTCTTTCCCGCAGGTTGGCGGTGAGGTCCTGGCTCTGAGTCATCCTCGGGTTCGGTGCCTTTGCCGACTCCAGGCGGTGCTGAATTCCTGGGTCAGGGACCATGGTAGCTCGTGTCTCCTCTTGTGGTGTCCGCGGCCGCCGCTGATGCTTCCGACGGCATTCGTGAGCCTTTGGGGTCACAAATGATGGTCTCATTCCGTCAGTTCTTGCTCGCATTTACTGGCCGTGAAGCGGACACACAGGGACTCCCGTCATGTAGCGTTCGGCACCTGCGGATGCTTTCCTGCTCTCCGTCCTGTGTTCCTGTCCCGCTGCAAAGCCGACCGGCCCGCGGGTCTGGAAGTTCGTACATCGTTGTGAACTCACGACTGAAGTGAATTGGTCGGGTTTTGGCCCTTTGCAGTTAGTTTCTTTGTCAGAGCTCAGGTCGCCAGTAGGAGCCCCTTCCGGCTGGCTTCATGGCGACCACCGTCGTCCCCAGGACACAACCTGGGCGTGAGGGATGCTCATTTCTCCCGGCTGGCTGCTGCGTGTTGGCTTTTCAGCGAGCAGAGCTGGGAATTACAAATCAACACGACGTGTCTCCTGGAGGGGCGGCCCCCTCGGAGGTCACACTCCTACATCCCCTTCACATTCGGGACGAGCCCCTCCTCCCGCGTGGCTCCCGTTTTCCGTACCAGGGACCGCGCTTCTTCAGGGCAGGGAGAGAGCAGAACGCAGACGCGCCGCCGTCGCGCAGCTGCTTAAACCTGCCTCATGCGCAGCTCTCCCAGGACAGCGGCACAAGTGCTGTCACCGCCGAATGAGGTTGGGGCAGGTGGCGGTGTGCGCACCTGCTTCCCGCCTCCCCCTGTCGCCGCCGAGTGTCTGCTGTCGGGGGGACGGTGGACGCCCTTACAGACCCAGCCTCTAGGCTTCTCCTTTGGTTTCCAAAAGGGCTTCGGTTGCTGAAGGAGACTCACAGGACCCTGGAGTCCCAGCTCTTGTCAAGTCAGAGTTGTTTCTCCCTGTAGCGTGGCGTCCGCATTAAGACTGGGAGTTTCCTGGAATGTTACACTCTGCCCGCCTCAAGTACAGGTCAGCAGTTACAAGGACATTTAATTTTACCTACATTTTTTAAAAAAGATTTTATTTATTTATTTATTTGACAGAGATCACAGGTAGGCAGAGAGACAGGCAGAGAGAGAGAGGAGGAAGCAGGCTCCCCGCTGAGCAGAGAGCCCGATGCGGGGCTCGATCCCAGGACCCTGAGACCATGACCTGAGCCGAAGGCAGAGGCTTTAACTCACTGAGCCCCCCAGGCTCCCCAGATTTTATCTACATTTCCTTCTGCTTCTGATGAAGTTCTAGGACATAGGTGAGGTTTGGTGCGGTGAGGTCCAGAGCCAATGATCAAGAAAGAATTCTTGAGACATCTTTAGTGCAAAACGGTGGTTTATTAATGCATGGGGACAGGATGAGCTGCTGCCCTGGGGCTGTGAGGGTGGCAGGTTATGTCCCATGGGGGTCGGGAAGTAAGGAAAGGGGAGATTTCAATAGACTTTCGTACACTAAAGAGGGCCTACGGGA
This sequence comes from Mustela erminea, assembly GCF_009829155.1. Lineage (NCBI taxonomy): Eukaryota > Metazoa > Chordata > Mammalia > Carnivora > Mustelidae > Mustela > Mustela erminea. Next base: position 220,254,968 of record NC_045614.1, read on the forward strand.
CACCAGGTGCCGGGGCTGGCCATGGCCCTCTTTAGCAAGCTATTGAGATAGTTGGGAGATTCCTAAAGAATGTCACTTATGTCTGGGCCAGGGGGTGTTTTCAAGGTGTCAGCCTTTTGCTTTGTCCTCAGCCAGCCTTCTGTTCCTTGTCACTTCTGTTCCCTACATCACCAGGGCTGTGACCGCAGTCCTCACTCTTCAGGTAACCCTGGGTTCCAGGCGTGAGGCAAGTGGCCGTGGAGCTGTGCTTCCCTGAGCTGGCCACACCGCTGCAGTGGGTCTGTGCCCTGGGCTCAAGGCGGGGGCTGAAGGCCCCGGGGAGCGCCCCTGAGGGAAGGCTTCACTACAGGAAAGCGGAAGGAGAGACGGGCTTGCGATCTTGGTGACAGAGTCCCATGGGGGACGAGGGGAGGGCCCTGCTGCTCTCCTCGGCCCAGGAGTATGTCTGAGGCCATTCAGGAGGGAGTGCCCACTGGGGAGCTGAGTTTCCCGCAGGTGAGAGTGCTCACCAGAGGCCGAGCTGGGGTCCCCACGGGGAGACCCCCCTTGCTTTGCACTCCCCACGGGGCGTGTTGTGTATTTCTTGGGAGTGAGGGGGCGTCCGGGATTTCTTCCAGTTTCCAGAGGGGTGTTGGAGCCAGGGGACTAAGAACCTTGCTGCCTGGAAGCGGCAGAAGGATGCTGGTGGGATCGGAAGGTCCTCCCACCTGTGCGCCTGGAGACGCTGCCTTCAGGGAGCAGCGTGGATTCTGTGAGCTCCTGGGCCGCGACCGCGCTGGGCGTGGGAACACGCACGCGTGCCCAGCAGGCTGGGTGTGCTGCGGCCCTGCTGCGACCGCCGAGCCGCCCTGGCCTCAGTGTCCGTTATTAACACTGAGGGACCCCGGCGAAACCCCCCTGCCAGGCTGAGTGGGACATAGTTGTTTGGACCCTGGAATGGGAATAGCCTGAGGCTGGCGTCTTGGAGCCCAAGGGTGCCAGGTGGGGGCTTGGAGGGGCCTCCAGGGTGGTGGGGGGGCAGGCATCGGAAGCCGGACCAGTTCCAGATGGGAGTGTAGGTTTTAAGTGCCGTATAATTCCCCCTCAGTCTTAAATAGGAGGAGTTTTCAACCTTTAGAAACTTGCAGGAACATTTTGGTGGCCCCGTGTTACGGAAAGTGAGGGGGGGCGCCCCGGCCTGGGCACAGACGTGCAGGGAGCGGGTGCGGGCTTCGTGTGTCCCGCTCTCCGGCGGGCCGGGCCCTGCTGCGTCCTGCCTGTCACCTCCTGCTCCGTTCCTTCTCCCTGGTGGGCGGACCGCTCCCCCTCCCGTGTCCCCTCCTTTCCGGAGCCGGGCAGCCTGTCCCTCAAAGGGGTTCTGACTTTGGATCTTGCCCCTCGCACACCTGCCCCGCCCGCCCCACCCTTGGCCGCACAGGAGCAGCAGCAGGCCTAGTGGCTCCCCTGGGCTGCAGCCTCGGGCCCTCGCTCTCTGTGCCCTCCCCTGTGGCACAGGCACACCCTCTTCCTCCTCTGCAGCCTTTCAGGAGAGTCTCTGTGCCTCCCTTGTGGCGCTGAGTTGTGCAGAGACGGGTGCCGGCAGGCCGGTCTGGGCACCGAGAGGCGTCCTGCGGGACCAGCCCGGGCAGGAGTCGGCTGCGGGCTGGCGGGGGGCGAGAATAGGGTCTGGTGAAGGCGCGGCCCGAGTTTGGGGGACTCAGGAAGGGAGGGAGATTTTGGTTGTCTGGGGTGTGGGGGTTTATTGAGGGCGGCGGTTTGGTGTGCGCGTCCTCGTAGTTTAGGCGATACTCCCTGGGGCCGGCGGATGTCGGCCCAGAGCTGTCTCCAGAGCTGGGGACCCAAATATGCATTCTTAGCTGGCCCAGTCGTTCTTAGGTGTTGCCTGTGCTAAAGAAATCATTAACTTCTCGTCCCTTACACGGAGGACACACACCGTTTGCATGTGTAAAGTGGGGGTGCGGGTCCCCGCAGAACAGAAGCAGAAAAAGGAAGCAGCAGAAACAGCAGATTTGTGTGGAGTCTGTCCGTCTCCCTGTCTCAGTACCGGTGAGGTTTGGTTAGTGGCTTTTCCAGGTCTCGCTGGACTGAGACCCCTTTGTTTCTGTGGCCGTCCGGGTACGAGGTGCCGTCGGTCATGTTCTGCCTGCACTGACTCCCTCTGACCGCGTGTCTCCGCAGGGGTGGACCTCATTGCTGCCTTCTACGGCTGTCTGTACTGTGGCTGCGTGCCCGTCACGGTGCGACCCCCGCATCCCCAGAACCTTGCGACCACGCTGCCCACTGTCAAGATGATCGTGGAGGTATGTGTGTGTTGTGCACCGGCCGGCAGGCCTGACAGGGGCGGGGCCTCGTGCGGTGACCATGTCCTCTCTCCCAGGCCCTGCGGGACGCCCCGCTCATGCCTCCAACCCCGTGCTCCGCAGGTCAGCAAGTCCGCTTGCGTCCTCACCACACAGGCCATCATGCGGCTGCTCAAGTCCAAAGACGCAGCGGCTGCCGTGGATGTCAGGACCTGGCCGACCATTCTGGATACAGGTGCGGGTCCTCGGCACTGTCAGGGTGGGTGCTGGTCCCCGGGACGCTCTGCCTGAACGTTCTTTGTGGTGCGGATTGAGCCCTGGCCACCAATGATACCAGTTGGGTGAAAGCCGCTGGAATAGTTGGTGAAGGGCGCCCGCCTCCCTCGTGGTGGGACCCTCACCCCGCGGGCGCTGACGTCCTTGTCGGAAGCCGGGGTGCCTGCGGACCATCCCTCCCCATGCTGCTGCTTGTGCCGGGGCAGCAATCGGTCCTGCGCACACACCTCTGTCCCTTGTCCCTGTCCCCGGGGAAGGCTGCTGGGCCCCAGGACATGCCTGTGGGCCAACCAGGAAGGGCTGCAGAGCCGTGGACCGCTGTGCCTCGAGCCATGAGGCCAGCCTAGGGCTGAGACTCCCCCGACCAGCGCCCCCCGCAGGCTTTGTCGGTGAGCCGCACTGCACAGCCATGGGGTGTCCGCCAGTAAGCAGGCCGGTGCCTCCTCGCCCTCACACCTGGCCGGCGCCTGCCCTTGGGCTCTAGGGCAAGCGGGCAGGGACTGTGTTGTCTGTCATCCCTGGCAAACCGCGAGACCTGGGGAGCTGGCCCAGGACAGCTGGTGTGGGGCCCGGGTGGGCTCAGGCGCAGACGGCTCGAGAGAATCTCGTGGCCTCGCTGGCTTGAAGCCACGTCGGCTCCAGCCCTGGCCTCTCTGGAGACCACCCCGTGGTCGTGCAGGAACATCGAAGCAGGGAGAGGCCTGAGAGCCTGTCCCTTGCTCTCGCTGTGGCCCGAGTTCTTCCTGGTCTCACTTTGCCCACTGGTAAACGCCCGTGCCCACTGTCCCTGTCCCCGCGCACTCAGAGCGGTCATGCTGGGTCTGCCGCAGGTGACTTTTCCCTGAAGCGTAAAGCGAGCTTCCCCGTGTACGCGCGTGGCCTGCTGTCTCCAGGCCTCCCTCCTGTCCCACGCTGGCTCTCCCCGGGACTCCGCAGGAACGGATCGTGTTCTCTTTCTCCCCTTGAGAGCCTGAAGTAGTGTTAACACGGCTGGGTCTCTGCTTCAGCAGATGACATACCAAAAAAGAAGGTGACAAGCATTTTCAGGCCCCCATCTCCGGACGTGCTCGCGTACCTGGACTTCAGCGTGTCCACCACGGGGATTTTAGCCGGTGTGAAGGTGGGTCCTGTGGTCCTATGTGCTTCTGCCTCTGACGGGTGGGGAGAAAGGGTGCTGGGTGCAGGCGCTGGCGGCCCTCGCTCCTGTGCACAGCTGGGAGCTGCGGCAGCGTTCCCTGGAGTTTGTGTTCAGTACCAGTAGACCCCCAGAGTCAGGTTTGCCTGAGAGCCGCGCGTATTTTCATGTTCTGTACGAGAATTTGTGGCTGGCTTTGATGAGTCTGTCTCCTCGCCAGGATCCAAGCGCTCCACTCAGTTTTTTTTATTATTCTGAAGTCTCACTTAGAAGGTCTTTTGTGTGCCTTTTCCTGCGTATTATCTGCGTATTATCTGGGGAGTTGAGCCCGCCGTCCTGTAAGGCAGTGACTCCGGCCGTGTGGTCCGCGGGCCCTGCTCCCTCACTGACCAGCACTTCCGTTGCATTCTTTAAGATGTCGCACGCGGCCACCAGTGCCTTGTGTCGCTCCATAAAGCTGCAGTGTGAGCTGTACCCCTCGAGGCAGATCGCCATCTGCCTCGACCCCTACTGTGGCCTCGGCTTCGCCCTGTGGTGTCTGTGCAGGTGAGAGCCGCCGGCGGTGAGCCTGTGGCGTGCGGGTGCCCCAAAGCCGTGCCCGCCTTCAGGGCTGGAATCGCTCGTGTCAGTTTTGGAAACTTGACATTCGTTGGATGCCCAGGGAGTGTAAGATGTACACGTGAGTGGGTTTGTTTGGGGACAGAAAGGATTGGGGCCTGAGTTTGAAAGTGAGTAAAAGAGTAAAAATACATGTTCCAGGCCATAGGAACACTCTCCACTACAGTAATGGGGAAGAGACTACTTAGTTTTATCAAATACTAGGACGTAGGGACAGATATTGGACGTGGAAAGCCAGTTTCCAGCTGGCAGGCTCCGTCCTCACTGTGGCCCTGGATCCTTCCAAAGTGCTTAGAGGGAGGCCACATGCCTCTGTCACCCCCTGCTCCCCGCAGAATTTCCTAGGGAATCTCCCACTTGACATTAGGGCCAAATTGTGCCCGCTTCTGCCCAAATTTGCCCCCCTGCCCGCTTTCCCGCTGGCTGGAAAAGAAGTGTTCTCGGAGAAGGAAAGAAGCGGGCGCTCCAGGCACGTGCGGTGCAGGCGGGCAGGGCTTCCCGCGGCTGCGGCCACTGTCCTCACTGCCCCTGCCCTCTTCCAGCGTCTACTCGGGACACCAGTCCGTCCTGGTGCCCCCGCTGGAGCTGGAGAGCAATGTGTCCCTGTGGCTGTCCGCAGTCAGCCAGTACAAGGCCCGGGTCACCTTCTGCTCCTACTCGGTGATGGAGATGTGCACCAAGGGCCTGGGAGCACAGACGGGCGTCCTCAGGGTGAGTGTTGCTTTCCTGTTGGAGTGTCCAAACCAGGGGCTCCTGCTGGCTTCCATCCCGGACTCTGGGAACCTCCAACAAAGACCCCCAGGATCATTCAAACAAACTGTGGAAATGGCGTTGGGTCACACTGGCTCTGTGGCCCTTTATCCTGGTCCCCTCCCTGCTGCGAGCTCCTCCCTGTGCCCCCAGCGGTCCCCTCTTCCTCTGCACGCCCCACACAGCAAAGGAGGGTGTGAGAGCCGGGGGTGCCAGGGTGGGGTGTGGGGCCCCTGCTAGCTCTGAGCACACCGTGGGGCGCAGGGCCTGGGGCGGGGCACAGCAGGCCAGGAATGGGGGCAGAGCCGAGGGGCCCCGTCCAGTGCTATCATACTTAGGACCCTGGGGACCCGAGACCCAGCCAGGGAGACCCAGGGGAGGAGGAGGCCGGGGTGTGCGGTCTGCCTCCCCATGGCCCTGCTCCTGTTCCTATGCCGGGTGCCCCGGGGGTGGCCCTCCAAGGCTTCCTCAGGCGGCTCAGGACCGTCCCTCCTACCCCTCCCACAGACGAAGGGGGTGAACCTGTCCTGCGTGCGCACCTGCATGGTGGTCGCGGAGGAGCGGCCCAGGATCGCGTTGACGCAGTCCTTCTCCAAGCTGTTCAAGGACCTGGGGCTGCCGGCGCGCGCCGTGAGCACCACGTTCGGGTGCAGGGTCAATGTGGCCATCTGCCTCCAGGTAAGGCCTGCTGGGGGCCCCCCGCTGTGCCGTCCGTGTGCCGTCCTGCCTCCTGCTCTGTGGTCCCCGCGCGTCCTCTGAGCCTTTGCCGTGCACTTCCGTCTGTCGTCCGGCCTTGGGAGCTGGGAGGGGTTTTCGTAAAAGATGTTCCCGTCTCCTGGGCGATCAGGGGTTCATTGAAAACAGCACGTTCTTGAGCAGTGATCACTGACGTCCCTGGAGAAGTCTCTGAGGTGAGCACAGCATGGAGCTGAGTTTTCAAAGCAAGATAAACTTATCGTGACATTTACCGATTTTATTTTATTTTACTTATTTTTTAAGATTTTATTTATTTATTTGACAGACAGAGATCACAAGTAGGCAGAGAGACAGGGGGGGAAGCAGGTGCTCCGCCGAGCAGGGAGCCCAGCGCGGGGCTCCATCCCAGGACCCTGAGATCATGGCCTGAGCTGAAGGCAGAGGCATGAGCCCACCAGGCGCCCTGACATTTACGAATTTTAAATGGAAACATTAATTAATGTGGTGGTTTGTATTGCCCCAGATTCATCTGTGAAACATTAAAGTATTTTACTTATTCAGAGGAAACACAAAGTTTCGAAACTCGAGCAGTTGGAGGGCTGTTGACTGCTCCTTCCGACACTGGCTGTTTTCTGGAGTTGGTCCTAGTGTCTCCATCTCTAGTCTCTGAGCGCCTGCTGAATGCCTTTCTCACCGACCTGGTAGAGGCAACTTGGGCCAGAGCACGGCCGGGTGCGAAGCCAGAGCCTCCGCGTGGCCATGGTCCTCGGCGCACCCGTCCTGGACCAACCTGTCCCCAGCACAGGGCCGGTTCCACATGCAGAGACCACCCTCCTGTGGTCCTAGCATTTCTGCTGACGTCTCTCCACTGTGAAGCCTCTGCTGGCCTCTCTGAGCCTCAGGCTCTTATCGGTGGCCGGAGGAGGTGGGCTGGGCACCGACGGACGTCCCTTCCTGCTGTGGAAGGTGTGCCCAGCGTCAGGCTGCGGACGCAGGTCCCAGGCCGCGAGTGACCACCTCGCTCTCCGTGCAGCCCCTACAAGCCTCCACCCTCACGACTGGGCACTGGGGGGCATCCGTACTGTTTGTCGGCGCGAGGGACGCCGCGTAGCGTTGCCGGAGTCTCCCTGGGTTGTTCATGTTTGTGCTTTGAGATGCAGTGACGCACTTTGCTCTCTCTTCCCGTGTGTTTCTCACGTGGCCTGTTGCTTTCTGTTGGTTTCCTGTGGCTGTCTCCTCCCCGTCTCCCTCTGCTGGCCCCTTTGCCTCTGTCAGCCCAACAGGCTGGGAAAGCTGGCTGAGCAGGTACGACCTTGACCTCAAACTCAAGGCACCTCTGTGCTTCCCCCAAGAGTCCCTGTGGCCTTCTTGTGAAGTCTAGACAAATGCATGCTTCTTTCCTGTCTGACTCGGCTCACAGTAGATGTTACGGACGCACTACAAAGGCTCCTTGGAAACCAAATGTAAGGGCAAAGCTGTTCTCTAAAGAATGTGCCAGTCCCAGCGTTGCCCATGGAGGGGGGGCAGTGTCTGGTCTCAAAGAGGACCCTTGTTCTAACCAGGGCAGGCAGGGGTCACGCTGTCCGGCAGCTCCAGGGTGGCGCGGAGTGCAGCGTCCGTCCAACTCTGCGCCTTGTCTACTGAATGGTACTTGACAGCCTCGGCGGGGCCAGTGCCAAGGGTCCGATGAGAGGAGAGGAGGGCGACTCCCCAGAGAGCCTCTGCTCGGCCCTTCGTAGGGTCCCGATGGCCGGCGGGAGGCCAGGCCTGACCCGATGGCTTGGTGGCCGTGCCCTCCAAAACCTGTGGTGGTGTTTTTACCACAAAGCTGCTAGAACTGACAAGTAAAACTGTAGGGTTTTCCGGACGTTTCCCTTGACATTGTCAAGCCAGGCGGATGTTTGGACGGAGGCGTCCGTGCCCCGGGCAGGCTCACTGCGGCAGGTAGAGCTGCTGCTGTCCTGGGTTTCCCCGGGGGCCTGGGAGGCGCCATCACGCGCCGTGCCCACGTGCATGGGGACGCCCTCCCGCAAACCCAGTGGAGGTCCCTCTGCTGCTCTCCTCCCAGGGCACGGCCGGCCCGGACCCCACCACCGTCTACGTGGACATGCGGGCACTGCGTCATGACCGGTAAGGGCCCGTCCACACCCGCAGGGGAACTTGTGTGGGCTGCGTCGTGAGCTGACTCCCGGCTCCCTGGGTTAGCGGCTGGCTGGCCAGGTCCCCTGGGTCGCCTAGGCCGCCTTCTCGTCCCCTCGTGTCAGTGCAGGAGAGGCAGCAACCCCGTACCTGTGGGTTCCACCTGTGGAGGCATGCTGGCTGTTTCCAGACGCCCGACCTGGGTCTTCTCAGGGGTAGAAAAGAAGGGTACCGCCAGCCGCAAGCATGTTCTTCCCACGGTGCCGTTTTAAGACCAGACGTAGTGTTTATGTCAGTAAACGTACGCTGGGGGCCACGGGGTGTCCCTGGGGGTCTGGGTCCCTCCCAGCAGTGAAGCTGGGCGCTGTTCTGGACCCTCAATCCGGCCACGCTGCCCCTTGAGGGAAACAGCGGTGGAGCTTCCTGGGGGTGCGGCTAGTGGGTCTGGGGAGGCCCCAGGGAACGTCGGAGCAATCCTTGCCTTGGGTCATGGCCAGTCAGCAGGCGGGCACTGCTCCAAGGTCACGGCAAGGTTGTGAGTCTAAGGGCGAGGCATGGTCCACAGACTGACCTCTAGACTGATAATCCGTTTCTGATGGCCTTTTCCCTTGTTAATTTTCAGGGTACGTTTGGTAGAACGGGGTTCTCCGCACAGTCTGCCATTGACGGAGTCTGGAAAGGTAGCGGAAGCCAGAACTTGGCCCCTGGCGGGTGCTGAGAATTCACCACATCCTAATAGACACAGACTGACCAGGGTCACGGCTGGGCTGATGCAGAGGGCTCGTCTCTTCCTCACCACCCCCACGAGGACATCAGAGAGGGAGAGAGGGGCAGAAGCCAGAAGGAGCTCCCACTGTGGGGCTTGAGCCCGCTGGGCCCCTTGGGTCAGGGCCCGATGCCTCCGGGGGAGTCTGGAGAACAGGGGTCCTCAGAGCCGGGGAAAGTTCGAGGGAAGGAAGAGCACCCTCATGGCTTTATCTGGCGGTGCAGTGCAGTGTGGGGACGGCCTGGGCGCCAGGAGGTGGCAGGGTCAAGGGCAGGGCCGCGTGCCCAGCATCGTGGCCGGCAACAGACGGCCCCCAACGTCAGGGCTTCCCATGGCTCCTGCTGCTCATTCGTGCTAGGCCGAGGGCAGAGGGCCAGCCCGTCCGTACCATCCCACAGGCCACACAGCCTGGAAGGGCCACCCCATTCTGTCCCACACTGTTAGGGTCACAGTGGCTTCTAGGGACAGGGCTGTGGGGGCAGTAACAGGACAAGCCTGTGTGCCTGCAGAGGGTGACCAGGGTCAGGGTCCTGAGGAGGAACAGCCATGGACATGAGGGGCAGAAGGTGCAAAGGTGGGAGTGTGGGCCTCAGAGGAGCCCGTGTGGCCGGAGTGCGTGGGGCAGGGAGAGGCGGAAGGATGACCTGTGCGACAGAGCCTGCGGCCCCATGTTCCTGTGCCCTCACCTTCCTCCCACCTGCCTGGAGGTCCCCACGGCCGGCTGTCCTGTGTGTGGGGACGTCACCTGGGACAGCACAGGTGGCAGGTGGTCTGAGCAGAGCCCGTGGTCCCGCGTGCCTGAGCCGGCCGGCACAGACCCGGACCGGCAGCTCCCAGGCCAGGCTGGGGCTCACCGAGCTGGCAGATGGAGCCTGGCAGGGGGCCCGTGGCGTGTGGACAGCACCCCACACTCGGGAGCCCTGAAAGGGCCTGTTGACCTCGTGTGGCCTTAGTGGAAGACCCCAGGTGTGGGAGATGCCACGGAAACTCTCCTTACCCTTTGCACGTCTGAAATAGGGTCCGTTCTTAGGAACTGGGGTAATTGTACCAAGATTCACAATTGATTTTTTTTTTTAAGATTTTATTTGTTTATTTGACAGACAGAGATCACAAGTAGGCAGAGGCAGGCAGAGAGAGAGGAGGAAGCAGGCCCCCTGCTGAGCAGAGAGCCCGATGCGGGACTCGATCCCAGGACCCTGAGATCATGACCCGAGCCGAAGGCAGAGGCTTTAACCACTGAGCCCCCCAGGCGCCCCTCACAATTGGTTTTTATCTATTAAAAAGTCTCTTACTTCTCTGAAAAATCAGAGTGTGATTTAGGTCGGCTTCCAACCCTCCCGATCACTCACTCCTCCCTCCAGATCCTCCCTGGGGTGAAAGTCATTATTGCGCACACGGAAACCAAAGGGCCCCTTGGAGACTCACACCTGGGAGAGGTAAGGCGGGGCCCAGAGCCCCTGTGACCTCAGCAGCTGCTCCCCCGTCCCTCCCCCGTCTCTCTCTGAGTCAGGAACTCTCAGGAATCCTCTGGCTCAGAGTCAAGAAACCTCCAGCTTTGTGGGCACTGGGAGGCCCGAGGAGCCGCACAGACACTGTGGGTCCCCTTGAGAAGCGGTCCCTGAGGGAGGGGCTGGCTGGGGACAGACACGGGCTGGCAGGGGAGGTCCCTCTCTCCTCAGGGTGCAGGCTTTGCGGGCGTCGCCGTGCTGACAGCGTGTTGTGCACGTGAGTGGGTCCCGAGTGACTCAGGGCCAGCGGGACTGTCCCTGGAGGCTGGGGGCCCAGGCAGCTCAGTCATGGTGGAACGGTCTAGGCTTCCAGTGCCGGGCTCTATAGGCGTGCACCAGGTGGGCACAAGGACCACCGTGCTCTGCCGTGTACCGCTTCCGGGGTCCCGGGTTTCTCCCAGATGCTGCCCAGTTTGTCTGATGGGGGCCTTCCGGGGTCGCTCAGTGTCCTGGTCCCAGGGCCGAGTGTAGTCAGCATGGAACCTCCCCTTGGCCCTCCCCCTTCCTGGCCAGCTGGACCCCGGCCTGTTAGAGCAACATGGCCCCATGGTGCTCCGGGAGGGTCTGTGCCAGGCCGGGAACCTCCCTCTCAGGGCAGAAGGCCCTGCTGGCCGCCCCGCGCCCTCTCTCAGATCCTGTCTGGGGGGTGTCTGGAGCCAGGCGCTCAGTCTGGGGAGCGGACTCTGCGTCCCGGATGGGCCGCGGTTAGAAGGACACGCTAGGGGACCCTGCAACCCTCAGTGCCACTAGCCTGTGTGTGACCGTCGGGAGTGTGGGTGCACGTAGATGCGTCGTGCCCGCCGGGGAGTGCAGCGGCCACACCTGCTCCTGCACCTGTCCCCGAGGGACGTGCAGATGCCCCCGCCCTCTCTCACCGTCCCTACCATCTCGCTCTCCACAAAGGAGAGGAATGCTTCACTGCTTGCTCTCCGTGCCTGTAATGTTAACTCGTTCGCAAGAGAAAGCATCTCCCTCTCCCGCCACCTCCACTCACGTTTTCTTAGTGCTCTAGGCTCGTGGCGGCTCCGGGCGCGGCTCCGGGCCACTCCTTGCCGTCCTCTGGGCCCCACAGATCTGGGTGAGCAGCCCCCACAACGCCACCGGCTACTACACGGTCTATGGGGAGGAGGCTCTGCACGCCGACCACTTCAGTGCCCGGCTGAGTTTTGGAGACACCCAGACCGTTTGGGCGAGGACGGGCTACCTGGGTTTCCTCCGCAGGACGGAGCTCACCGATGCCAGTGGAGGTGAGGCTTGGCCCCAGCGCAGCCATGGTGGTGCCCATGTGCGGAGGCGCCCGGGGTCCCCGGTGTCCCGCGGGTGTCCTTCTGAGGCGTGTGGACCCTGTTCACAGAGCGACACGATGCGCTGTACGTGGTCGGGTCTCTGGACGAGACACTGGAGCTGAGAGGAATGCGCTACCACCCCATTGACATCGAGACGTCCGTGGTCCGAGCCCACAGGAGCATCGCCGAGTGGTGAGTGCCCCGCTGCCGCCGGCGGCCCCCCCGGGGGGCTCATCTCCACTCCGTCCATCTCAGGCCACGGATCTGGCTCCCAAATCGTGAGGCCCCTCAGTTGTCCTGACGTGTTCTGCTTTTACTTTTTAAATTTCAACGGTCTTGACTCTTGATGTCTTTCCTTGGTAGGAAGCTTGAACTGGGTCAGGTCAGCGTCGAATAAAACCCTGGGTTCTCACCCAGGACCGCAGTCAGAGTAGAGGTTCCTAGAGCGCGCGCCTGGCCCAGCCCTCCCCTTGGTGACGACGTCCCCCTGTGGGGTGGAGTCAGCGAGCGTCCGCGGCCGTCTCACCCTCTGTGTCTGGCCCCGTCTCCCGCGCGTCGTGAGGCCGGAGGCTGTGCCTGCCGCATGACGCCACCGGTCTTGTCCCCGCAGCGCCGTGTTCACCTGGACCAACCTGCTGGTGGTGGTGGTGGAGCTGGACGGGCCGGAGCAGGACGCGCTGGACCTGGTGGCGCTGGTCACCAACGTGGTTCTGGAGGAGCACCACCTGGTCGTGGGCGTGGTGGTGCTCGTGGACCCCGGCGTGATCCCCATCAACTCGCGGGGCGAGAAACAGCGCATGCACCTGCGGGACGGCTTCCTGGCCGACCAGCTGGACCCCATCTACGTGGCCTACAACATGTGAGCGCGGCCGCGGCCGTCCCAAGCGCTGTGCCCTTCCCGCTCTGCGGGGACAGACCCATCTCCAAGCCCCCCGTCTCACGTTAGAAGCCGCTTCCTGGGCCGGAGGGAAGAAACGTCTTCCTCTCCGAGGACATTCAGGGGGACAGGAATGTCAGTACTTGAACGGAGGGCTGCCTGGGGGCGGCGGGCCCGGCTCGGGCTGGGAGGGATTGCAAGTGTGCTACTGTGTCGCGAGTTGGCACTTTTTTTAGGCTAAAAATACAGTTCTTGATTATAAAAATTCAATTATTTATTCCCACTTCCTGTATAGACTTTATGCCGGGAAGAGCTTGAGGCCCCTGTTCCGTGTGCTCCACTTCTGTTTCGCAGGGAGGAGCCGGGGGGCTGAGGGGGTCCTGGCCAGCCCCCCGACTCTGCGTTCGCAGGGCACTTCCCGTGCTGGCTCGTTGCAAACGCCACGAGCACGCGTGTGCCCGACCGTCCGCGCTTGTGGTCACGGAGAGCCGAGAGGCGCCGCCGGCGGCGGTCAGGTTAGATGCCTGCTTTCGGGCGGAGGGACCAGCGTTTGGTCTTCGGTCTCCATCCTGGGTCTGTAGCTTCGTGCTGTCCAGTTAACGTCCTTGGTTTCCCGCCGGCGCCGTCTCAGACCTCGCGGTCTGTGGGATTGCGTTGGATCGCTACTTTTATCTCTCTTCAGCGGACTCGGAGGCCTTGGGGGCAGCCCCTGAGGCGTCGGGTCCTCGGTGGCACCCGTGAGCCCCCTGCCGCCGTGGAGGGGCCGTGGACAGAGCCTCGTGTCCCCGCCCCCGCCCACCCCCCCGGGCTCTCCCAGTTTGAGTCGTGTGCCTATAAAACTTGGCCAAACCACATTCAGTTATTTCATTCAAACTCGGTGAAACTGACGGATCTAGTATCGTAAGAAACCGAAATCACAGACGAGAATGTAAAACCCTTTAGATACGTGTAAGAATTTGAAGCGAAGCTCAAATCTAAGATTATTTTTCTATAGCGGTTGGAGAGTATGTTATGAAGTCCTGGGGTCTTGGGGGTTGAGGTGGGAAGTTTGTGAAGTACGCATGCGTCCTGGGAACAACCAGGTGTTTCTGCCGTTCGCCTGCAGCAGGGCCTAACAAAGCTACGATCAATTCGCTTCCATCTTAAATTCACCACCGGACGGGTCTGGCCAGCCGGGCCGGCTCTGTCGTCTCCTGCTTGGCTACAGGTAGCACATGCGTATCAGTTCGTTTGCCTGTGGTGTGGCTGTGGTGGAATGTGTTACGGCTTACTGGAATTCTAACAGTCCTGTTGTAATTGTGTACATGATCGGTATAGCTTATGTTTGACGTGCAGGGGTTCTAGCGCTGGACCAGCGACAGTCCTCAGACTAGAACGCCGGCAGGGAGAACTACCTACCCTGATCTTCATGTTGTAGTTTTACAGCAAACAAATCCTGTAAAATTTTTGTATCGAGAGGTCAGTGGCAGTAAGACAAAGTGTCTTGTAAATTAGGATTTCAAGAAGCACATTAAAATGTTTTAAAATTGCTCTCTGGGAATTCTGTATATCACACTAAAATTTTTTTATATCATTATGTTAATAAAAGGTATTGACTTTGTAATTCTGTCCTTTGAAATGTGTGAAATGTTTTTTAAATAACTCCAAATAAGATGTATTTTATTATGCATTCTTTTTCTAAATATAAAAGCATTTATGCTTACAGGATAAGATCTAGAGAGCGCATTAGAGTGTGAGGAAGAGAAGTAAGATCTCCTCTTACCCTACCTCCTGGTAACAGCAGCATCTGCATTTGATGAAAAGCCTTTCAGGGATTAATTTTTTCTTTATTAAAATTTTTACAAAATTAGGACCCTATGCTTTTATATCCATTTTTGTACTTAATAAATTACAGACTTTTAATCTGTCACAGATATTCTTCTACATGTTTTAACCACTGTGTCCTCTGGCTGTGCGGTGACTCACGGCTGTTTTGGTCCTGCGGGCCCCGCAGGGACAGCACCGAGTACCCGCCGTCCACAGTGGCAGCCGTGGTCTCCGACGAGGTTCCGGCAGGGAGAGTGACCAGGGCCGAGCTCATCCCCGTCTGAAAGCCCATGTGGGGTGGCCTCTTCCCAGCAAGGGCCACGGACCCTTGGCCGACACTAAAAGGAATCCTTGCCAAAACTGATAGTCAAATAAGTGGCACGGCTGGTCATGTTAAATACGTTTTCATGTGTCGTTGTGATTTCTCATTTGATTCATTCTGTTCAGATCTGCTGACTTTGTGCTCAAAGTTTTTTTGGTTAATTTGTAGGAGCCATTTTATATTAAGAATTATAACGTCCACATATACAGTCCATACCGTGTCTAGTAGGTCATTTGCATCTTGATACTGTTTGCTTTAATTTAGGGTTTTAAGATTTTTATTTATTTATTTGAGAGGGAGACACAGAGATAGCATGAACCGGAGGGCAGGGGGGGCGAGGGGGAGAGGAGCAGAGAGAGAGGAGGAAGCAGGCTCCCCGCTGAGCAGGGAGCCCGATGCGGGGCTCGATCCCAGGACCCTGAGATCATGACCTGAGCCGAAGGCAGAGGCTTAACCCACTGAGCCACCCAGGCGCCCCAATTAAGGTTGTTTTTTAAATGTTCTAGTTATTTTATGCAAAGTATGTTTACTTTTGCTTAATTTCAGATTATGAATATAGCTGATTTGTTTCAAAGTGAGTCTACTGGGACCATCAGCATAACCATGATCTCCTCCTGGAGATAACCATAACCATTCCTCCTGGAATGGAGCCTCTGCTTTGGATGAGAAGCCACTGAGGCAGGAGCCTGGTCCTCCTGGGCCAGCTCAGAAGCTCCTGGCTCCACACGGGGAGAGGCAAGCTGAGAAGACCCGAGGATAGGACTGCCCCCATCTGGTCACCGAGCTCTGAGAGTGGATCTGTCCCTCAGAAATGGGCCATTGCTCCCACTCCCGGGTCTAGAACCCTCGCCTGCTGGGGGAGGCAGGCTACAGGACAGGTAGCTCCTCGGCTCTCCCCAAAGGAACCCACAGCAAGAGCTTCAGGGCCTGGAGAAGTTTGAGCATAAGGGCACTTTTGTTTTTAAAGATTTCATTTATTTATTTGACAGAGACACAGCAAGAGAGGGAACCCAAGCAAGGGGAGTGGGAGAGGGAGAAGCAGGCTTCCTGCAGAGCAGAGAGACCAATGCGGGGCTCTATCCCAGGACCCAGGGATCATGACCTGAGCCGAAGGCAGATGCTAAGTGACTGAGCCACCCAGGGACCCACAAGGGCACTTTTTAAAAATGTAGGAGTTGTGGCGAAGGCCACTGGAAAGAGATTCAGAGATTCAGTGAAGGTACTGGTTACGATAAATCCCAAACACTGAACTTGGGTGCTGTTTTCTCAGTGAATCCCACATTGGGTTGAGTTAGGCTCTAGAGCTGTCCACACGTCCCCCACCCCAGCCTTGCTGAAAACAGTGCAGCAATCAGCTGGCCTTGCAGAAGCCTAGCAGCAGCAGGTGTGGTCAGTGGAAGAGACTAGGGTCCTGCCCAAACCACTGGCATGCCCACCCCATGCTTTAATTCAAAGACAGTAGCAGACTGAAAGTAAAAGAATGGAAAAAGGCAATTCTTGCTGATAGCACCTACATGATGGATGAAGTGGCGAAGCTAATATCAGATAAAATAGAGTCTAACACACACACAAAAATTGCTGGAAGAGATAAAGAGGGACGTTTTATAATGACAAAACAAGTCCTCAGGAAGGCCTAATAATTATAAAAATATACGCACCTAACCGTAATAGATCACCAAAATACACAGAGCGGAGACCGACGGACACGAAGGAAGGAGTGGTAATTGAAGACTTCAGTGTCCCGTTTTCTCTCTGTGGAATAGAATAACCGGGCAGACGACCCACAGGGACACAGACCTGAACAGCAGTAGAAATCCGCTGGACACAGGCGTGTACAAGACACTCCGTTCAGGAGCAACAGAATATGAATCCTCCTCAAGTGCGCATGGAAATTCTCTAGGCTAGGCCATACGCTGGCTGTAAAACAAACCTTGGTCAATTTTAAGAAGCTAAAAAATCACACAAAGTATGATCTTTGACTACTGTGGAACAAAATGAGGATCAGAAGGAAAAAAATTGAGAAACTGACACATCCCTAAATAACCAAAGCATCAAAGAAGAAATGAAAAGGGAAATAAAATACTTTGAGATGAATGAAAACGAGGACAACATATCAGAATGTATGGGATGCAGCTAAAGCAGTGTCTAGAAGCACATTTATAGTCATTGATGCCTACATTCATTAAGAAAGAAGGTCTCAAATCAGTAACTTTCTACCTAAAGACACTGCGAAAAGGAGAGCAAACTAGGCCGAAAGCAGGAAGAAGAAAGGAAATAATAAAAGTGGAAGTTAACAAACAAGCCACAGGTAGGGCGCTGGGGTGGCTCTGTCACTGAGTGTCTGCCTTTGACTCAGGTGATGATCCCAGGGTCCTGGGATCAAGTCCCACGGTGGGATCCCTGCTTGGTAGGGAGCCTGCTTCTCTCTCCTGCTCTCTCTCTCTTAAATAAATCAAGTCTTTAAAAAATAAATACATCTTTTAATATAATAATAATAATAAACAAGTAACAAAATCCAAGAAATACTGGTTCTTTCAAAACTGACAAAACTTAGGTTGACTGAGAAGAAATAAAAGACTCAAGTTGCTAGAATCAGAACAAAAGAGAGTACTGCCGACCTTCTAGAAATAAGCAATATTCTAAAGGAATACTATAAATAATGGTATGGCAGTAAACTGGATGAGTGGACAGATTCCTAGAAAGACACAAATGACAAACCCTGACTTAAGAAGGGGACAATCTGAACAGACCCAGCAAGGAAAGATGACGGATAATTGAAAAACCGCCCACCCAGATGGCTTCACTGCTGAAATCCACCGAACATCTGAAGACCATTTAATACCAGTTCTTCACAAAACCTTCCTGGAAGTAGAGGAGGCCAGTATTACCTGATCCAAAACCAGAGACTACAAAGACCGGAAAACAAAAGGCCAGGGTCTCTTACAAACATGGACAGAAAAAATCCTCAAAATAAAAAGTGTGGAGGGAGTTGGGGAAAAAAGCAAATAAAACCCATCAACATACAGAAAGCTACGAAAGAATCATATACCATAACCACGTGGAATCAACCCCAGGAATGCAAAGCTGTCCTGACATCTAAGACTCAGTCAAGGTAACATACTGTACCAAGAGAGTGAAAACCCAAACCGCATGATCATTCTCAACAAACGCAGAAGATTGGCCGGGGGCACCCGGCACTCCTGGAGTAGAAGTCGCTTCCCAGGAGAAAGGGCACCGACAGCCCCCAGCTAACATCATGCTTAATGGTGAAGGAGGGGTTGCCTCCGCCTGAATCAGGACTGTTTGTTCATCAGGGTGTCACACAAAGTGCGGCCACCAGAAGAGGAGGTGGGGACCCCCGTGGGTTAGACCCACACACCAGCCAACAGCCTTTCCTAAGGGAGGCAGCTGCAGTCTGGAGCTCGGGGCCCTCAAGCTCTGGGGATGCTGAGTTATCCCCCGCCTTCCTCTGCTCTCGGGAGGCCCACCGTACCGGGAAGACAGCACAATTCTAGAAGGACCTCTAAGGCTGATAGGGCTTTTTTTTTTTTTTTTTTTTTAAAGATTTATTTATTCAACAGAGATCACAAGCAGGCAGAGAGGCAGGCAGAAGGGGAGGGGGAAGCAGGCTCCCCGCTGAGCAGAGAGCCTGATGCGGGGCTCGATCCTGTGACCCTGGGATCAGGACCTGAGCCGAAGGCAGAGGCTTAATCCACTGAGCCACCCAGGCGCCCCTGATAGCGCTACTTTACTAATCTGGTCTTTCCTAACTTTCTGAAGACAAAAATCACCTAAGTTCTTGCTCAAGCAGCCTCCCCACCACCCTGGCCCCGGCCCTGACCTGGGAGCCAGGCTGTGGTGTCGCACAAGCTCCTGGGGTTAGGGGGGCGGGTTGTGCTGGGAGCCAGGAGCCTGCTCCCTCCCTGGTGCCCACCCCTGCCCCTCCCAGACGGTCTCCCCGCCCCCGCCCCACCCCAGCCCCGGGGAGAGGTACTCCAGGCGCCCCCCCTGTTACGAGGGGCCCTGGAGGTGGGCGTGGGGTCTTCGGAAACACCCGGGGGCCTAGGGCTGTGCTCTCAAGGAGGTCCCCGCCTCAGCCTCAGCCCCTGCTCTGCCCGCACCCACCGCATCCTGCTCCCTGGGCAGGGCCAGTGCTCAGGGACTCCGTGGCCTTCCCACAGCTTCTGTGCCTGCGCGAGCTGGGAAGGGGTGCGCCCCACACCACCCCAGGACATGACGTGAGGACCCCTCCTCTCCGTAGCAGGGAAGCCCGGCGATCGTGCAGGGGCCCTGGTGCCCGCCGGGATGCTTGTGGTCCCGAGGGTGGAGGATGGGCCCCCAGCAGCCCCAGAAGCGCGCAGTACTCGTCACAAATAGGGTCCCAGGCCTGGCCCCAGGGTCTCTGCCCTGTCAGAGACAGACTCTCTGGCCACTGTGGGTCGAGCCCGGGGACCCGGGGGCACAGGAAATCGCGTGTGGCTGCACCGCCCTTGTGAAAAGCAGCCCCGGAGAGGACGGAGGTCGGTGAAGAAGCGGAGCTCCCTTCCTGGAGGCCCGAGTGAGTGGCTTTTGCTCCGGGATGAAGCCAGGACTATTTCCCGCCCTCACCTCGCCACCCTTCCCCCTGCCCAGGGCTCGCCCTGCCCAGCTGGGGATGCCTGGGGCAGCTCCTGGGTCGTCAGACCTGCTGCCCTCTGTGTGGGGACCCTAAGTGGCCATTCACAGGACCGGACACGGCCTGTGCGGCAAGACGGGTCCCACCGAGCAGAGGTCCGAGGAGGACCACGGGCCCCTTACAACCAGAAGGCCCCCAGGATCCCTGCAGGTGGCCCTGCTTCCCTCTTTGGGGTGAAGGAGCACCCCTGGGTGCGGGATCCGCGGCACATTCCACGGCTGCCCTGGCAGCCTTCCGGGGGCCGGTCCAGTGCAGCTGGTTCCTGTGTGGTCTGGCGCCAGGGGGACAGGCCCGAGCCGAGTCCCCTTGAGCTGCTTGGTCGGCGGCCGGCAAGGGAGCCGCAGCCGGGGCTCGGGCCGCCGCTGGCCGTGGGGGGCGCCGTCCTCTGCGGCCCGCGGAGAGCCGGACGCTGCCCGGAGCAGGATCCTTACCCCTCCCGGTCCCTCCCCGCGGCGGTCACCCCTGTGCTCCCCCAACTCCTCTCCACCCCTTCCCGGCCCTCCCCACCCCCCGCGGGACCGGCGGCTGCAGACCCGCCCCCAGGGGCCGCCCCTCCCCCGCCCCTCCCCTCCCCCGCCCCGCCCCGCCCCCACCACGCCCCGCCCCGCCCCCTCCCTCTGCGGCCGCCGCGGGACCCGCTGTGGTCCGGTCGCACCTGCCGCGGCCCCGACCGCCCTTCCCCCGCCCTTCCCAGACCAGCCATCGGATTGCGGCCGCCCTCGACCGGCTGTTTCGGTTTCAAGGTCGCGTCTCTCGGGGGACGGCGGGACACGCGGGGGCCCCGGGCGTGTGGGGAGAAAACCTGCCGAGCCCGAAGGAGACCAGCCGTGGGCAGGCCGGGGGTCCCTGGGTGCTGGCCTCAGTCCCCAGCGCCACGCGCCCCGCACCGCCGCCTGCGCCCGGGACCCCCTCCCCCCGTCCCCGTGACCCGTGACCCGTGACCCGTGACCCGTGACACGCCCCCCCCGGCGTCGGGCTGATGAGGACCGGGGGGGCCTCGGGGGCCAAGCGGCCTGGACGTCTGTGCGGAGCCGGTGGCCGGTGGCGGTCCCGGGGCAGCCCAGCCCTCAGCCGCCTTCCTCACCCCGCACCTCCCGCCCCACCCCTTCCCCCTCCTCACTCCCAGCTCCTCCCGCCCCTTCCCCGCCCCCTTCCCCGCCCCTTTCCCCGCCCCCTTCCCCGCCCCTTTCCCCGCCCCCACCGCTCTGGGCCGCGGCTCTCCACTCTGCACCCTGCCCCATCTGTGCTTGTCCCTTCACACCCCAGCCCTGCTCACCACGCCCCCATCCCAGGGTCCCTTGTCCCGCGCACCCGCCCGGCTTCAGGGAAGGCGCAGGAGGGCGAGGCGGCCGCCGGGGGTCCCTCTGCTCCCCCTCCCAGGCTGGCGGGTGTTTGGCTCTGGTTTCGGTCCCGGCCACGAGAACGGTCCCGGCCACGAGAACTGTCACCGCGTTCTTTATTTAATGCGAATACAAGCAACCGCCAGGCGTAGGAATTTCCAAATCTGTGCACTTAAAAGCAGCAGCAGCAGCAGAAGGGGGTCGATAAGGTCCATGGGGCTTTTCTGGGATGTGACTGTTCATATTTATAAATTGATGATGTGAATTATTTGAAACTGATTTATTTGAATTCGTGGATACCCAAGCTCACAGCTCAGCTTGCCACATGCACCGACCTTGCCAACCGCCGTGGGCAGGCCCAGCCTCCGCACACACGCGGCAGTGCCAGGGCCCTTCCCAGACTGGAGGCCACGGGAAGGGAGCCTGTCTGCAGAGAGGCGCACCGTCCCCGCCACACAGCCCGCGGCAGCAGGTGGGAGCCGCGCAGGGAGTCCGCAGAGAGCGGGACTCTGATCCTCAGCCCCGGCTAGAACCAAAGCATCGGTACTTGACGGTCGTGAGACACCGGCTTCCTGCAGCTCGGTGAGCGACGGTGTGTGCTCAGGACCCACAGCTCCCCGCGGGGAAGGGGTCCGGCCTGCGGCCGCACTGTCGGGGGAACAGGTGGCCTGTCGGACCCCCTTACGCCCTGAGGGTTCATTTGCACGGAAGGTAAACCAATTTAAGGGCAAAGCTTTGTCTTTCTGACTCCAAGAAGCACACGTGCCCAGAGCATTTCTGGGGGCAGCGTGGCAGGCCTGGGTTAGGGCTCTCCACAGCCATGATGGCGGCCGAGCACACACTTCCCAGAAGGAGGGTGGCCCGGGTCCCGTGCCCCCGTCAGCAGACGCGTGTGCCGAGCGGAGCAGAAGGAGCGACGGGGCCAGAGTCAGCCGTGGGAAGAGGTTGTCGGCTGCTCGTTGACAGAGCAAGTCAAGCTTCCTAATTAGCTACAGCGCGGCGGGAAAGCTCCGTTCCTACTAGCTGCGAGCCCCACTCTCTGCTTCCTGCGTGACCCTCGTCCCTGTCACAGCAACTGCTCTGCCGGCTCACTCGCGCTCAAAGAACTCGTGGCAGGCGGTGGTAACCATGGCAACAAAGGCCATAAATTCCTGGAAGTCACATTCGCCGTCTCCATCACTGTCCAGAGTTTCCATGACTTTGTCCACGACCTCCTGCTCCTTGACTTCCTACGAGATAGAAGAGAAGCTGCCCAGCTTGTTTTTAGTTGAACTTTAGGGCCTTCGAGACACGATTAATTGTTGGCTGGCTTTCATAATTTGTGCCAGAAGCAAGTTAAGATAGAAGATGCCCTGAAATACCAGAAAGGTCTTTAATCTCTGGGGGTCCGAGTGTCGGTTCCACCCGTAGGTCCTGGGGGACCCAAGCTGCTCGACAAAGATGAAACGGAACAACAACCTGCCGCTCGCTCTCACCGTGCCTAAAACCAGAAACGCCCGGAGAGGGATGCAGTCAAGACGCCAGAACGCATTGTGAGCAAACATCTTGGAAGAAAACATGAAATTTTGGTTCCCCTACGTGTTTCACTGCTTCTGGGAGTGGAATGAAAGTTTTCAGTGGGTTTTCATGTTTGAAAAGTGGGTTTTGGGGGGCACCTGGGTGGCTCAGTGGGTTAAGCCTCTGCCTTCAGCTCAGGTCATGATCTCAGGGTCTTGGGATCGAGCCCCGTATTGGGCTTCCTGTTTGATGGGAAGCTTGCTTCCTCCTCTCTCTCTGCCTGCCTCTCTGCCTACCTGTGATCTCTGTCAGAAAAAACAAAAACAAAAAAACCTACAAAAGTGGGTTTTTTTTCCTGGAATGACTCTTGGGAACAGACCCTAAATTTGTGAAGTCCTGTCTTCTTTCTGCCCCTCGAGTTGCTTTCTGGGTGTCAGGGGACCTTCCTGCCGGCCCTGCTGACTGTCACTGCTGCTGAGCGGATGGGGTTACCGGTCTCGGAGGCAGACACGGGGCAGGGCTTTAGGCGCGGTGGGAAGAACTGGCGCCAAACTTGCACGGACAGCCTACGTGCAGGCTACAGGGAATCAGCCGCGGGGCCAGAGAGCTTGGCCCGAAGCAGTCGGGGGCACGTCCACAAGCCGCCTTGAAGAGAGCATACGTGCAGGACAGATTCCAGCGGGGCTGGTGGGACCTGGAGACATCTGCTAAGACGGACGGGAGGGACGCTGTTTCGATTACGTTAGATTCACCCCAAACCGAAATTACCCCAATAAAACCAGGTCGGCTGATGTTGATGATACCTCGATCCACTTACCACGAGTTATTTGTCTTTTATAAATTGTGGTTCCTACATGCTAAGCTTTCCCTGTTTTCAAACCAACAGTTTGTGATGAGTGATTGTTTTATGTAATTTACATTATTTTGTAATAACTTCGTCATCACTAATTACTGATCGTTGCTTGTTGGGCTGTCCCTGTCGGTTCAGGGCTTGACAAACTCTGTCTCCCTTCACCCTAGAACCACCCTCGTCTGCAGAAGAAACTGCGAGTTCGGGCCGTTAGGTTAGAAGGTGGGCGGGCGGGGAACCGAGCGCACAGGCGGGCCGCGGCTCGAGAACCCGAATGCCTGAGAAAACCCCACAGTCAGCCCCAGAGACGCCCACCCCCGCGAGCCTGCTGGTACGTCCCGGGGCTCGCAGCGACGGCGTGTGTGGGTTGGGGTGCGGACAGGAGTCCCCCAGGCGGCCCTGCAGACGGCGGGCGCTGCCTCGCTGCCGGAACCCGGGGCGCTGCCGCCAGTCCGGCTCAGGAGGGCGGCTCCACGGCCCGGGCTGCGGGGCCACACCGGGTGTCCTGGCACCGTTCCCGGAATTAGCGCTTCGTCAGACCCTGGCGCCCTGGTTTGTGGTCTGGCCGTTTCCTGTGTGTGGCCTGGGTTCTGGGCACTAAGGGAAGGTCAGTGACCAGCTGGACAGCAGCCCGTGGCCTCAAGGGCACCAGACGGGGCGCAGTGCAAAGACTGACCTGAGGGCAGTGGGGACGGGGGCGGCTGTGGCCGTCCGCGCACCAGGCCGGGTGTCCCAGAAGCCGGGGCCGTGTCCTCGGGCCTGCGTCTTCCGCGGTGAACACAGGACGCCCTCAGTGACCACGTGCTGAGTGAACGGCGTCTGGAGGCACTGATCGTGCAGCTAGTGCAGGCACAGCCCTCCCGGACCAGAGCTCACTTCTGACCCTTCCTCGTGTGGCACGTCATGACGACACTTTCCATCCCAGCCGCCCTCATCACTGCTGGAAACGTCCCCATCTGTCCGGAAGTCAGCATTACCTGCAGCCTGTGCTTTGGCCTTGGAGACAGCAGTTTCTCCTGGCTGCTGCTACGGTACACCAAGCATGAAAATGAGAACGGGGCCATCTGAGCTCGCCTCTAACATGGGGGTTCACTGGGGCGCCGGTGGCTCAGTGGGTTAAGCCTCAGCCTCCGGCTCAGGTCATGGTCTCAGGGTCCTGGGATCGAGCCCCACATTGGGCTCTCTGCTCGGCAGGGAACCTGTTTCCCTCCTCTGTCTCTGCCTACTTGTGATCTCTGTCTGTCAAATAAATAAATAAAATCTTAAAAAAAATAAAATGGGGGTTCAGTTGCACGAACATGTGTGGAGAACCAGCCTACACCAGAACCACCTTCAGGCAGCCCAGAAGAGAAAGCGCAGAGTGGTTTTATGAGTGGACGGAGATTGGATAAACTGGATTTTAAAAAGCGAGACTCACCTCTAAAAAGTGGGGGAGCTCACCGTTGATGAGCTCCTTGAGTTCGGATTTCTTCAGCTTGTGCTTGTCACCCTCCCTTCCGGAGTACTGACGGAAGACGTCGATGAGACTCACCATGGCCTTCTCCAGCTCAGACATCCTGGGGTCCACAAAGGAAAGATGCCCTCTGGCGCTTTCTGCCTTGTTTGTGCACAGAACAGTTAAGCGTCAGCTCTACAGAATTCCGCCCAGAGCAGGGGCCAGACCGGCCTCGGCTCATCCTGCTCCCGGCCAGGAGCCGCTTCCCCGTTCTCTGCCCGCCCTTCCTCGTCCCTGTGGCCCCATCCCACGCGCCCACGTGCCCGGCTTCCGCGCGGGTTTGGCCCATGGGGGACTTCAGCAGGAGGACGGGGCGGCGCCGTGAGGGGGTCTGGAGGCCGATCCTGCTTCCTTCCCAGTAGGCCACGCTCTGCCCTACCGGGCTCCAAGATGAAGAGACAGAGAGCAGGGAGCAAAGCGCCGACCGCCCGACGTTAGAATCGACTAGAACCAAGTAAGTGACCAGGAAGGAAAGGAGCAGCAATCAGCGGTGCTCCTGTGAGCCGAGCCAGTGAACAACTGGCCAACAGAGGAGGAAAATCCTGTTGGTAAAGTCACGAAGCAGCACACACATATTCAGAGTAAGTTTAGCAAGAAAAGTGCAGGTTCTTCTTCAAGATTCGAAGGTTCGTAAAATGCAGGAACTTGCTTTCCTTTGAAATAATATGTAAACAGTGTGTGTTAAATACAAACCCTTAAGGGATTCTTCTTTGATGGGTGTGAGCAACACGACCGGAAACCGCTGGAAATCGAACGAGAAACAAATACGGCAGAAATGCCACAGATATTCTTAAACGCAGAGCAGCGTCTCAGGGACAGGTCGAAGACGACCCACCGGAGACAACAAGGTACCGCAGGCCGCGGGGCCGGGCTGGTCCGGAGGCAGGACGGACGGAGCAGCAGGAGGCTGAGCCGGCCGGGCCCCTTGCGGTCTCCCAGCCTCCAGCGCGCCCTGCGGGGCCCCAGGGTCACTCAGCTTCCTGCTGTCCCCTCCGCCGGACCTCCGACCGCGGCCCGAAAACAGGAAATATCTGTTTCGTCCTGGGACTTGGGAACGTTTTACAAAGGACAGCCCGTCAGCTGCTCCACAAAACTGAGACAGCCAGAGACGTCCAGCGACCGCCGGCCTCGAGCGCCCGTCCGTGAGCTCAGCTGAAAGTAGTTACGAAACTACATCTCGTTGAAAAATCACCCCCATGTCGGATACATCACTTGTATCTAAACAATATATTGGAGGAAATAGTTAACACCTCATTTCTGATATTTTTTACTTCTGATTTCTCAGAGGAGAAAGCATTGTGGATTTTTGTCTTGACCTGCCCTCTGCTGCAGTCACCTTACTAATGATCAGTACCCTTTGCTCTTCAATCCCTAAAAATCGGATTTATCACACATGGACGGAACAAGTCAGATGGATTAAAATCTTTAACGTTAAAAGAAAATCTTTAATGTTTATTCATTCTCATCCTTCGCACCCAGGTTTTCAATTATTGATTTTGTGTTTTGGAAACAAAACAAAAGAACCCAAGGAACATTTGCATTATTCTGATGTTTCTCAAAGTCTGTGATCATTTGGGGAAGGAGAGGCTGACTTATTTTTCCATAAAGTATGACTAGTGGGATTTTTTTAAAAGGAAAAGCATAAAACATATATTCCATGTCCGAAAGCTCCATGTAATGTGACTTTCTTCATAACCACATTGAAATTAATTAAAATGTTTTTCCTTTTAAATTCTTCCCTGCGTTAAAGCTTATCTTCTAAGAGAAACGGAATCAAACATCTGTATTTCCTTTCTGCTTAGTTCCCTGAACGTTACTCCTGGGCCAGTCAGCCTCTCAGTCCTGCCTTAATCTCTTTCGTGGAAACCAAGAGGCTCCTGGGCTCTGAGTGCCCAAGGACGCATCCCCGGGACGCGGGAAGGGGCCCTACCTCCCGGTGGCAAGTTTAAACCCACCGAACCCCGGTTTCTCTGACCCACTTTGTCACCTCCCCACCAAGCCCTCCCAGCTGTGCTCGGACTTCTGGGTGGTCCAGGCCCCGGGACTCTGGCGGCAAACCCTGGGCCTGGACAGGAGCTCCGGGGAGAGAAAACGCTCGTCTTTGGAGTGGGGCTGGCTGAGCTCGGGCTGCTTCAGTCTCCCGGTGGGGCCCAGAACCCCCCTGAGGTCACGTCCCAGTGGGCTCTGAGTGGGGACCGCAGCCCACTGGGGTCTGAAGTCCCACTGGGCCAGCCGGGCTCACGTCCACAAGGCGGGACGTGAGCCGTACCAGCAGGTCTCAGGGGCCTGGGGAGCCGCCACCTTGTTCCCAGCCCTCCTTCCTGCCCCCCAAAGAAAAGAGCAGGTTGTCCCCGAGGGTCCTCACATCAGCGGCTGCGGGCTGCTCCGTGTCCCTCCCGGCTGTGCTCCCGAGTGGCCCGGCGGCCGCGGGTCGGCCTCTTATCCCTTCCTGGCCCGGCCCGGCGGGTGCGGCACTGCGGGGCCCGCAGCCAAGGGGGAGGCGCGGGGCGGGGGGGTGCGGCTGGGGGCGGCGGGCGGCCAGGCCTGCACACAGGGCCGCATTGAGCTCGCGGCCACCCGGGGCCTGGCTCGGGAGCCAAGCCCACACTCCGGCCAAGGAAGAGAGTCCTAGGGGGCAGGAAGCCGGGCGTCAGCTTTCTGGGCGGCTTTAATTATACATGAAGATCGAAGGCCGGGGGTGGGGGGGGGACTGAGCCCGTCCTTGATGCAAACAAAGCACATGCTCAGCCAGACCAAGACTGCAGCACTTCCAAGTCCAGGCTGAGCAGGGGCCTGGGGGTCGCGGGCTGCTTTCCGGGGGGGCCTCTGCACCACCCCGCGTGGCCCCCAGCCCGTCCCTGCACGGCCTCCCTCACCGCCCCCTGAACGGCCCCCCTGCGAGGCGCACACCCGCACCCCGGCCCGCCCCCCACGCTGGGCCCGTCTCCTGACTCGGGTTCACGGAGGCCACGGTCGCACCCTACAGAACCCGCCTGCGGGCACCGCTGTCCAGTCACCGTCTGCTTCACCAGCAACTTCTTGACTCCTGGACACGTGGAAGTGTGTCCTGGGCACAACGCTGGGCCGTGAGCCTTGGGGCTTGAGTTGTCCCCTCCTGGCCACTAGCCTGTGCCCACACCTGCCTGCATGGAACCTGAGTGGCCTGGGCTGGGCCCGCGTCCTCGGCTGCCCACGGGCTGCTGAAGGGCCCCGTGCTGGGCACGCTCCGGGCGGCAGGGCTTGCCCGCGTGCGAGGAAGGAGCGATGGGGCCCTGGGGCCGTGCACCCCGCACTAGGGGCGGCCAACCCTGTGCTCGCTCCGCAGCGCCCACGCCACAGCCGCTCCCGCAGGGCAACGAGGAGTGTGGAACCTGCCCATCCGGCCGCCGGTCGCCCAGCACGGTGCCTGCCCTCGGGTGGCCCGCGGCTCGGCCTCCCGCACAGCCCAGGGCACTGGTCGCGCACCCCGCGCCAGGCTCTGTGCGAGCAGAGAGCAGGGAGAGGGTGCTGGGCTCCGTGGCGGAGAGGGGACGGTCACCTGGGAGAGGGGGGCTTTCAAGCGCTGGGACCCCCGCACTTCCTCTCCCGCCGCGCAAGACCAGAAGAGCACGGGGCACGCGGCCGGCCCGGCTGAGGGCAGATCTCCCCGGGACAGGGACGTTCCCGCCCCCAGCCGCAAGGGGTCCGGGGCCCAAAGCGCCTCCGTGGCCTTCGCACTTGCAGCTCACGCCAGCTGCTCTCCACACTGCCTGGTTAGGGTCTCCTCTCGTCACCCCGGACCCCTGCGCTAGTCCTGCGTGACCGTCAGACCCACGCCCGCAGCTCCAGTCCCCGGGAGCGGCTGGCCCCGTAGCGGCGGGAACTACGTTCTGGAGTAAACCACGTAGCCTACAAGTGGCCCCACGCGTGGCTGCTTTTGGATCAGGCTCCTGACTTTCAGCGGGGGTTGGGATTTCAGAGCAGTGCAGGGAGCTCCAGGCGTCAGCATGCCTGGGTCCACGGAGGTCGTTGGCCGCGGACGGCAGCCTGCTCGAGCCGGCCCTCACCCGGGCCGTGGCACAGACCCCAGGTCTGGGAACCCAGATCTGACTGGAACCACAACAGTGAGGGCCACCACCGATCTACGTGGGGTCGAAGCTCCAGTCTCGTGAGGGAGGAGGGCCCTAGACGGCCACCGGTACCACCAGGCAACTCCTCCAGGCTGTCCCCAAGGCACCGGCAGCTGCTTGCTGACGCGCACAGAGTGGAAATGAGGATCTGAAAGGAAATTCTTGCATCTCTTCGGGGTAACTAGATGTGGGCTCTGCGCTGGCGTTAACTCCTGGGGCCACAACACGGCGCCGAGGCCCCCGACTCCTCCGCGGTGTTCCGGTGCCAGCGTCTTCCCCGACCAGCTCCCTGTGGCTGGCGCAGGGGCTCTCCGGGTCCTCGGTTCTTCAGCTCCTGAACGGGCCCCGGAACGACACACTCAGCGCGGGCAGAGCCTTCCCAGGCTCCCTCGCACACGAGCGGGACCAGTAGGACGGAAGAACCGGGGGCCTAGAGCTGCCCCCTCTATCATGTCATGGACGGAGCAGGACTGCAGCCGCGGGAGAACTGGAGAGATCCGTGCCGTCGTCAAAGAGCTGGTGCAGACGAGGGTGGTGATACCACAAACCCACTTAACCTGCCAGCATAGCCTTTGGGGGCGCCGAGTCCGTTGTGGCGGACGGAGACAGACGGACGGGACGGACGGGTCAACGGTGACTTCATTCGGAGCCGCCAGGTGGGTGTCTCTCTTGGAGGAGACCTAACACAGCGCCTGATCCTTGGTATCAGCTGTCGATCTGACTGCGGCCTTTTCCTCAAAACCAATCACTTTTTTTTTTTTTCTTGGTTAGTGGTTTTATTTTTCAACTTAAATTCAATTAATTAACATACAGTGTATTACGACTTTCAGAGGTAGAGGTCAGTGATTCATTAGTCTTACGTGACACCCAGTGCCTGTCACATCCTGTGCCCACTTTAATGCCCGTCCCCCGGTTACGCCATCCCCCCTTCCCTCCAGCAGCCCTCAGTGTGTTTCCTATGAAAAGTCTTTGATTTGCCTCCTTTTCAGATTTCTTCTTGCTTTACTTTTCCTTCCCTTCCCCTATGTTCATGTTTTGTTTCTTAAACCCCACATACGAGTGAGATCGTAGAATTGTCTTTCTCTGACGGACTGACTTTGCTCAGCAGAGTCCCCTCCGGTTCCATCCACGTCGATGCCAAGGGCAGGACGTCTCCCTTTCTGATGGCCGAGTCACATTCCGTCGTGTAGACGAACCCCGTCTTCTCTGTCCGTGCATCTGCCGACGGTCGTCCGGGCTCTTCCCGCAGTCTGGCTATTATGGGCGTTGCTGCTATGAACACTGGGGGGCAGATGTCCCTTCAGATCACTCCATTTTTATTTTTGGGGTAAATACCCAGTATTCTGATTGCTGGGCTGTAGGGCAGCTCTATTTTCAACTCCCGAGGAACCTCCGTGTTGTTTTCCAGAGCGGCGGCACCAGCTTGCGTTCCCGCCAGCCGTGCAGGAGGCTCCCCTTTCTCCGCATCCTCGCCAGCACCTGTCCTTTCCTGACGTGTTGAATTTAGCGGTTCTGACCCGTGTGAGGTGGGATCTCACTGTGGTTCTGATGCCGAGTGACGTGGAGCACTTCCTCATGTCTGTTGGCCATCTGGATGTCTTCTTTGCAGAAATGTCTGTTCATGTCCTCTGCCCATTTCTTGATTGGATTATTTGTTTTTTGGGTGTTGAGTTTGGTAACTTATAGATTTTGGAGACTAGCCCTTTATCTAACATGTCATTTGCAAATATCTTCTCCCATTCAGTTGTCTTTCAGTTTTGTCAACTGTTTTCTTTGCTGTGCAAAAGGTTTTGATCTTGATGAAGTCCCAAGAGTTCACTTTTGCCTTTGTTTCCTTTGCCATTGGAGACGTGTCTAGCAAAAGAAGTTGCTCTGGTTGAGGTCTCAGGTTTCTGCCTGTGTTCGCCTCTAGGAATTTGATGGAGTCCTGTCTCATATTTGGATCTTTCATCTATTTTGAGTCTATTTTTGTGTGTGGTGTAAGATATGGTCCAGTTTCATTGTTCTGCATGTGGCTGTCCAATTTTCCCAGCACCATTTGTTGATAAGACTATGTATTCCACTGGATTCTTTCTTGCTTTGTTGAAGATTAGTTGACCATGGAGTTGAGGGTCAGTTTCTGGACTCTCTGTTCTGTTCCACTGATCTATGTCTGTTTTTGTGCCAATACCGTGCTGTCTTGATGACAGCTTTGTAATGCAGCATGAAGTCTGGAATTATGATGCCACCAGCTTTGGTCCCCCCCACCCCCACCAACATTATTTTGGCTATTTGGGGTCTTTTCTAGTTCCATACAAATTTTAGGATTATTTATAGGAGGCCTGGGGAGCTCAGTCAGTTAAGCATCAACCTTCAGCTCAGGTCATGATCCCAGGGTCCTGAAATTAAGTCCCACATTGGGTACCTTGCTCAGCAGGGAGCCTGCTTCTCCCTCTGCTTGTGCTCTCTCCCTCTGACAGATAAATACATAAAATCTTTATTAAAATAACACCAAATTTTCAGATTATTTATTCCAGCTATGTGGAAAAATGTTGATGGCATTTTGACAGGGATTACATTGAATATATCGATTACTCTAGGTAACATAGACATTTTAACAATATTTGTTCTTCCAATCATGAGCATGGAACAGTTTTTCCATTTCTTTGTGTCTT
The DNA here is from genome assembly GCF_009829155.1 of Mustela erminea. Taxonomy (NCBI): domain Eukaryota; kingdom Metazoa; phylum Chordata; class Mammalia; order Carnivora; family Mustelidae; genus Mustela; species Mustela erminea. The sequence goes on from NC_045614.1 coordinate 220,286,067, forward strand.
CCTGAATTTCTTTCATGAATGTTCTATAGTTTTCAGAGTACAGATCCTTTGCCTCTTTGGTTAGATTTATTCCTAGATATCTTATGTGTTTAGTGCAATTGTAAATGGGATCAATTCCTGAATTTTTCTTTCTTTTGTCTCATTGTTTGTGTATAGAAATGCAACTGATTTCTGTGCATTGATTTTATATCCTGCCACTTTGCTCAAATCCTGTATGGGTTCTAGCAGTTTTGGGGTGGAGTCTCTTGGGTTTTCCACATAGAGTATCATGTCCTCTGTGAAGACTGAGAGTTTGACTTCTTCTCAGATGCCCAACTCCTTTTCTTCTTTCTGTTGTCTGATTGCTGAGGCCAGGACTTCTAGTACTATGTTGAATAGCAGTGGTGACAGTGGACATCCCTGCTGTGTTTCTGACCTTAGGGAAAAGCTCTGTTTTTCCCCATTGAGAGTGATATTGCTGTGGGTTATTCATAGATAGTTTTTATGATATTGAGGCATTTTTCCTCTATCCCTACAGTATGAAGAGTTTTAATCAAGAAAGGATGCTGTACTTTGTCAAATGCTTTTCCTATACCTATTGAGAAGATCTTATGGTTCTTGTTCTTTCTTTTATTAATGTGTTGTAGCACATTGATTGATTTGTGGATGTTGAGCCACCCTTGCAGCCCAGGAGTAACTCCTGCTGGTTGTGGTGAATATTCTTTTTAATGTACTGTTGGATCCTATTGGCTTCTTGGTGAGAATTTTTGCATCCATGTTCATCAGGGATATTCTCCTTTTTGGTGAGGTCTTTGTCTGGTTTTGGGATCAAGGTATTGCTGGAGTCATAGAAAGACTTTGAAAGTTTTCTTTCCATTTCTTTTTTGGAAGCAGTTTCAGAAGAATAATTATTAATTCTTTAAGTGTTTAGAGTTCCCTGGTAGAATTTCCATGCAGCCCTGGAGTCTCGTTTGTTGGGAAATTTGTGATCACTGCTTCAATCTCCTTGCTGCTTATGGGTCTGTTCAGGTTTTCTATTTCTTCCTGTTTCAGTTTTGGTCACTTATACGTTTCCAGGAATGCATCCATCTCTTCCAGTTTGCCTAATTTGTGGGCATATAGTTGTTCATGATGTGTTCTTAAAATTGTATTTCTTCAGTGTTGGTTGGGATCTCTCCTCTTTCATGCATGGTTTTATTCATTTGGGTCCTTTCTCTTTTCTTTTTGATAACTCTGGATAGGGGTTTATCAATCTTATTACTTCTTTCAAAGAACAAGCTCCTAGTTTCGTTGATCTGTTCTATTGTTCTTTTGTTCTATTTCATTGATTTCTGCTTTGATCTTTATTATTTCTCTTCTCCTGCTGGGTTTAGGCTTTCTTTGCTGTTCTTTCTCCAGCTCCTTTAGATGTAGTGTTAAGGTTGTGTACTTGAGATTTTTCTTGTTTCTTGAGAAAGGCTTGTCTTGCTATATACTTTCCACTCAGGACCAACTTTGCTGCATCCCAAAGATTTTGAACAGTTGTGTTTTCATTTTCATTTATTTCCATGAACTTTTTTCAATTCCTCTTTAATTTTCTGGTTGACCCGTTCATTCTTAGTAGGATGCTCTTTAACCTCCATGTATTTGAGTTCTTTCCAACTTTTCTCTTGTGATTGAGTTCTAGTTTCAAAGCAGTGTGGTCTGAAAATATGTAGGGAATGATCCCAGTCTTTTGGTACCAGTTGAGACCTGATTTGTGACCCAGGATGTGATCTATTCTGGAGAATGTTCCATGTGCACTTGAGAAGAATGTGTATTCTGTTGCTTAAGGATGGAATGTTCTGAATATATCTGTGATGTCTATCATCTGGTCCAGTGTGTCATTCGAAACCCTTGTTTCCTTGTTGATTTTCTGCTTAAGTAATCTGTCCATTGCAATGAGTGGGTGTTGAAGTCGCATATTATTATCATATTGTCAATGTGTTTCTTTGATTTTGTTATTAATTGAGATATATAATTGGCTGCTCCCACGTTAGGGATATAAATATTTACAGTTGTTAGATTTTCTTGTTGGATAAACCCTTTACTTACGATATAATGTCCTTCCTCATCTCTTATTACAGTCTTTGGTTTAAATCTATTTTTTCTGATATAAGAAATGCTACCCCAGCTTTCTTTTGATGTCCATTAGCATGATAAATGGTTCCTGTCCCGCTCTCACTCTGGAGGTGTCTTTGGATCTCAAATGAGTCTCTTGTGGACAGCATACTGATGGGTCTTGCCTTTTAAAACCAATTGTTAAGGCCCCCCAGAAACAGTTTCCTTTTACCTGGCAGGGCCAAAGGCACGCCCTCTCTGTTGTCTCAGGGATACATAGGTTCTCCTGCTTGATGCCAGAATACTGTCCGAGGAGACCTCGATCATCTTGGCAGCTCACAGAGTAGCACGCTTGTCCACTGTACCGATGATAGTGTGCTGATGGGTCTTAGGCCTGCGTGAGACATCTGCAAACTGGACACTGGGAGATAAGCCCCTGGCATGGCCAGGCCCCCGTGGCCTCTTCACCCTGGCTCTCTGGCATAGACACTACAGAAGGTGCACTCACATCCGCTTGCTTCCCACTCTGCATGTCCACCTTCCCTCCTCGCCTGGCTTATGCCCTGAAGGTCTCAGCCCCTTCCTGGTGCCGTCACCATGGACCTGAGGCTCGATCCCATGATGGCACCCCAGCACCCTCTGTGCAAGGGCCCGGCAGCCGAGGTTCACCTGGGCTCCATAATGGTGTGGCAAGGACTGTGACTGGCTGAGATCTGACCCTGCCTGTGGGCTGAGGAGGTGGCATGTCGCTGCTTCACAGATGCTGGTAGAGGCCAAGGTTCTGCGTCAGAGATTGCTCAGGTACTTTGGCAGAAAGCTTTGTGCTTGTGGGGGTCCCCTGCCCCCGAGTCCACAGCTGGGCCACAGATAGGCCTGGAGGAGGGTGCATGCTGGGCTTGTGTTCTCAGAGGGCATGGGATTCGGGGAGACTCCCTGTCTGCCGTCATGTGGAGTGGTGATGACCCTGCCCTGCGCCATCTCTCCTCAGGAGTGCTCCCTGCAGCCCAGAGAAGCCAGTGGGGTGAAGAGCGGCTGGGGCCTTGTGTTCTGGGTGGTCCACCAGTGGGCACAGGGACGCCTGGGCTGTGCTGGTTCTCCCAGCAGGCATTCGTGCTGGCCCAGGCCTGTGGACCAGCTCTGGTCTGTGCAGCCAGCACACCCTTTCTAACAGTACAAACCCAGCCTTGAGGAGGGTTCCTCTGCTCCTGGAGTGTTCTCCCTCATCCCTGGGAGGTCCTTTAGATTTCTCTGTGTAGTCACTTCTTTGTCATACTTTCATAATTCTTTATGTCAGCTTGGACTCAGACCAATGCACTAGGTAACAAGAAAAATTAAAAGGTTTTGTTAATCTTTTACCACTCTTTCATTATGCAAAAATGATTTCAAAATAAAAAAATGTTTAAAGATATTATATGGAGGGGCACCTGGGTAGCACAGTTGGTTAAGTGTCTGACTCTGGATTTCAGCTCAGGTCGTGATCTCAGGGTCCTGGGGTCGAGCCCGGGGTCAGGCTCTATGCTCAGCGGGGACTCTGTTGAGATTCTCTCTCTCTCTCTCTGTTTAAAATAAATAAATAAATCTTAAAAATCATATTATATGGAGAGAGTAAACTTGGTAGAGGAGAAACATGGAGCTGTGCCTGAAACCAACAGCTATTTCTGAGTATATAAACTCCACAGACTGCTGTATCATGATTTGCATTTTCCCAATAGAACCCTTCTGACACCAAATGTGTGGGCTTTCCTCCTACATCAGCTAGTTCTCTGACAATAGCTCTGTGTCTTACAGGTCAGTCCAGTACCGATCCGTCTACCTGGAGTTGGCACAGACCCCATAGGGCAGGGCTCAGTCCCACGAGGCTGCCCCTCCTTCAGACGAGTCCCTGGCCGCACAGGCTTCTGACTGACTGCCTACACACTGGGGGCTCCTGTGACCCCCTCCTTCGATTCAGTAATTTGCTAGAATGGCCCCAAGAACTCAGGAGAACGGTTTTCTCGCTGTTACTGGTACAGCCGAATTGGAAGAGATGCCGAGGGCAAGAGATGCCAAGGGAAGAGATGTAGGGATGTGTACAGCTGCCTCTGCCCCTCCGCGTGTTCGACCTGGAAGTTCTCGGAACCCCATGCTCTTGATGGGGGTTCCCTTATGTCGGCATGATTCATCAACTCACTGGCCACCGAGGGTTAATTCAATCTCCAGCCCCCCTCCCCTCCCTGCCAGGGGACGGGCTGAAAGGTCCAACCCACTAATCACGTGGTCCTTTGCCCTGAGTCCCCTTACTAACTTCATACAGTGTGGTTGAAGGGAGCTTGGTACCACTAACAGAAAATGCCTCCCTGACCCCCCACTCAGGGTTTTAGACCTCTGCTGGGAACCAGGGGTGCAAAGACCAAATATACATTCCTTATTATATATATCTCAGTATCACATGAGGTAATAAGACATTGTAAATACAAATAGCCCACTACAAAAAGAGTCTGTACTATTGTCCACCTAATGAAAAAGCTTAGGGAGACAGTGTACCAACGGGGGTTATTTGTTGGACAGCCACTACTGTGGGTGTTTTCCCGGGACTGGAAGGGACGGCTGGCATGACACCTGGAAGACAGATGGCCACTGTGAACGACTGAGTCGACCGGTCCGGCTTGGCCGTCTCTGGAGCCAACAGCCATCCCCTGGGTTCACGGTCGTGACATTACTGATGAATGCCCAACGCTCAGTCTGCAAAACTTTGGGGATGGTTGGAGGGGGTGAAGGAGGCTCCGGCCCTCCTGTGCCTAGTCCACAGCACCTCTAGATGCCGAAGGCACCACTGTGACCTAATGGTGAGGGTCCCCTGGCTGCAGGAGGTAGGCTCCCCCAATGGGGCTCTATCCATGGTCCTGGAAAAAGGGGTTCACTTGTCGGCGAGAGGGAAGTGGAAGGTGTGGATGGAGACACGAGTGGGTCAGCGGACGCCTCTTCTGGGGGCACAGAGCGCCTGCTAAAGTCTTCTCCCGTCGCTTAGACGCTCCGTCCCCTTTCAGCCAGCCTTTACCCGCTCAGCAAACCCTTAGCCCTGGTTGGTTCAGAAAACTAGACCCAAGCCCAGCTCAGTCTGTGCAGGGGCAGGAAGAGGCATTCTGCTTTGAGTTTTCTAGGAGGAAAGGCCTCAGACAGCGACATTGTCCTCTGGTACAAAGGACAGTGCCATCCGCCACCAAGCTGCTCACGAGGTCCCTTACTGTGACCCATGTCCTTGGGGAGAGAAGGACGCCTGTATTCTAAAGGCACGTGGGAGAAGTGACAAAAGGCTTCTGTTGTAGTAAATGCAAGTGTCAAGGTGATGAGAATGAATTGCCTTTCCTACTCTGAAGAATGCTGCTACCAGCTAGCAGGCGGCCATGGGGCGAGGGTGGGGGCTGATCCTGGAGCTGGGTTCAAATCCTGCCTCTGTGGAGTGTCCTTCAGCAAGACTTAACTTTCTCGCCCTCAGTGAAAGGGGGGAGAGACGTATCCCGAGAGGATTGGTGGGGGGTAAAGGAAATTTTGCAGGCATGTGCACACACACGCAGGAATGCCTGTGCACATGAACGTGTGTGCAGAGGGCTGACCGTGCTCAGGTGATGGCGATCATTATCACCACGAAGGTCACTATTCTTCTGTCGGGAGAACCTGGACCTGCCGCAGAACGACAGAGGACAGAGATTTCTTTCAGGGCCAATCGATCAAGGTCTAAACATGCGGAGTGAACTTGTTGGTTAATTTAGAATACTTTGAGTGCAAGAGGTCCCCAGATTGGCAATTGTGATGGTGATATTTATCTCATGGTATCACGTTTTACTCTTTTTATGCTGCGTCAAATTCCATGAATCTGTTTGGTTTCTAACCAGTCCTTCCAGAGTCCATGCTCCCTTCCAGTAGGGCAAGCCCAGCGGGAGCAGAGCTGGCGTCTGCCCTGAGTGGGGTTTGCTTTGGACCCATGGCAACGTCCGGACCCAGCTCCAAACAACAGGCCTTTTGTTTTTGTTTTTCAACTTTTTTTTTTGAGAAGGAACAGGAGGCTGGAGCCTAGTGCGTGGCCCCCCACAAAGCCTCTCTCCTCTGCCCGCTTTGTGTGCGAGGGGCTTCGTTGCCTGGGAACAGCATCTCTGTGAGATGTGAGTGTGTTGAACTGACCCAAGCAACGGCTTCGAAGGGAAAATTGACCGTTTTCCCTTGGGTAGAACTCTGCTACATGTTTTTATTTGATTATGCTTTTTATAACTTTCAAGAGCTCTTAGAGACCTGGAAATTTGCCATAAACCCATGTCAGGTTTAAAGTTTTAAAAAAATCAGTGGGTTTGCCCATTTGTTTTTGCTCAACAGGAACATTTTTTAACTTCGGTCCTCTGTATGCATCACGTATTTTTATGGCTTCGTGTCGCCATGGGCCCTGAGCTGCACCCTGTACCCCACCACAGTGAGCACGCAGAGCAACGACAAAACCTCCGCAGTTGATCGCTAAGACAACGTATCCAGTGAGACCGCAGGCCGAGCTCTCAAGGCGCCGCTGTGTGGTCTGCTCGTCCCCAGGAGCTCCAGCAGGCAAGAAGGAGCCGGCTCATGGAGAGATTTAAGTGAGGAATGCACCAAACACAGTGGATAATAGGAAGGATGATGGCGTGTCAATCCAGAAGCCTAATTCCTGGTGGTTTTCTATTGTAGAGCAATATTTTTTGCTTTTTAAAAACAAACTTTAGGGGTGCCTGGGTGGCTCAGTGGTTAGGCCGCTGCCTTCGGCTCGGGTCATGATCTCAGGGTCCTGGGATCGAGTCCCACATCGGGCTCTCTGCTCAGCGGGGAGCCTGCTTCCTCCTCTCTCTCTCTGCCCGCCTCTCTGCCTGCTTGTGATCTCTCTCTGTCAAATAAATAAATAAAGTCTTTAAAAAAATAAAAAAAATAAAAAAAATAAAAACAAACTTTAAGTTAAAGATGCTGTAAAGAGTCCACGTTATATTCAAAATTTTTGTAGAATTGAAATATATACAAGGGTTGATTTATGATCTAATAGGTCAAATGAGTACTAATATAAACAGAAATGTACAGAATACTTAGAGGAGATCATAGGAAGGATAGATAATATTTAGAAATTGAAACCTTAAATAATAATATAAATAATATAAAATGATCTCTTTGTAGACTTTTAAATGTGTCTTATGTAATATTTTTGCCTCACTAGCTCAACTGATGAATTTCTTTTTTAAAGATTTTATTTATTTATTTGACAGAGAAAGAGAGATCACAAGTAGGCAGAGAGGCAGGTGGGGTGGGGGGGCAGGCTCCCCGCTGAGCAGGGAGCGGGACTCGATCCCAGGACCCTGGGACCATGACCTGAGCCAAAGACCGAGGTCCAACCCACTGAGCCCCCCAGGCGCCCTCAACTGATGAATTCTTAATATGTTTAAACTTGTTAAAAGATGCCTTGATGAGGCTCTTGCAACGGGCTCTGGGGCTTGTCTTGGCCTCACGCTCGCGCCCTCCCATTTCCCGAGCCAGAGCCCCAGGCCTCCAACGAGGACCCCAGGATGCAGAGGGGCACAAGAACAGGACTGGCTCATGTCACGGTAAAGTGCAGACTCAGGGCCCAGGAGTGGGCGTGTGTCTCTGAGAAGGTCCTGTGGGAAAGGAGAGATTGTTGGAGGCAAGTCTGGGAAATACGCTGGTGTGCTCTCGGGCCGTCCCCCACGCACGTGCAAAACCAGCTCCCAGGACCTCCAAGGCCTCACCCCGCCGGGGCCGCCAGAGCCCCGGACCTCAGCACCCACCTCAGACCCGTGTGGATTTGAGGCTCCTTGAGGGGGACACGTCAGGAACAGCTTCTCCAGGGTGTTCGCCGCGCAGCTGAAGACACGAGGGGCCCGACCCCACGGCTTCCCCAGCGGCGGGACAGGGAGAGGACGGCCATGTAGGTCCCTCCTGCTCAGAAGGGGGGCGGGAGGCGGAGAGCAGGTGTCGTCCACCGCCGTTCCGAAGCCCAGCCCAGCGCCGGTCCCCAAGCAGGGGCCTGCTGTGTCCCCAGGACGCTTCTCCCTGGCTTCCGGCCCCGTGCTCTGCGGTCTTGACTCCATCCTCTAAGTCTTTCTTCCCTTTCTGTAGAAAGTAGCCCGTGCTCGCCGCCGAGGAGTGTCCTGAGCCTGCGGCCCGCTGCGGGGCTGCGGCCTCTGTCGGCCTCTCTCCGGGGCTGCGGCCTCCGCCGGCCTCTCTCCGTCCTGCTGTCTCTGCTCTTGCAGCCCAGGCCGGAGCGGACGCCGCGGCAGCGGCGTCTCGTACGACGTCACCGACTGTCACTCCACCAGGCAGAACCGACACCCGAATCCCTTTGACACGGGCCCCTCCTCTCTGGGGCCTGGGACCCGGTTGCGGCCGCGGCCTTTGGTGGCGAGAGGGCTGGCGGTGAGAGGCACCGGACGAGGGCCTGGGAGGCCTGGACCCCTCCGAAGGGGTCGGCGAGACGCCCACTGAGCTTTCTGGAGCCTTCACGGGGGCTCTCCCGTCCCCGCCCGCCTCACCGTCCTCCGAGGCCGCCCTTTCCCTGCAGGGCCGTGGGCGCCGGCTTTGCTCTGGGCGCTCCCCTTTGCTGCGAATGTTCTGCCGGGAGAGGAGTGGGTGAGCCCAGCCGCTCCGGGCCTTTGCCGTCTGGAAGGGCTGCGTGAACACGGAAGCGCCCCTCTCTCTCCGGCCCTTACTCTGTGCAGGCCCGAGGCTCCTCTCCACCCTGGTCACCCCGCCTGGAGCCTCCTCGACCAGCCCCACCGGCCGACGGGCACTTTCTTCCCCCGGCTCTGCGCAGGCAACAAGCGCACCAGACCTGCCCCCACCGAGGAGCGAGGGGCTTTTCCTTGCTTTTCGCGGGGCCTTGCCGACGGCCTCTGCGGGCCAGAGCTCCTGCCACGGGCCGTAGCCTGCGGACGGCAGCTTCCTGCTTCGGAGTGCCCAGTCCTGAGCCAGCGGACCGCATGCCAACCTCGACGGCTTTCTTATTCTCACTGGGCCTGGGGGACGGCTCAGAGGGGCTCCACAGTGCTCGGGGCCTCAGCGGGCAAGACCAGCACAGCCGGAAGGGCTCAAATGATGGCGGTGGGACCGCCCAGTCCTCAGTCCCCTGGCAAGAGTCAACCTGAAGGCTGGGCTCCGCCGGGCCTGCTGTCTGAAGCATGGCGTGGGAGACTTTTACAATGACTGGGTCCCAAGAGCCAGCATTCCAGGAGAACCAGAGGACAACCCATGCCCTCTGTGACCTCAATTCAGAAGTCGCTTCTGGGGGTACCTGGGTGGTTCAGGGGGTTAAAGCCTCTGCCTTCGGCTCAGGTCATGATCCCAGGGTCCTGGGATCGAGCCCCGCATCGGGCTTTCTGCTTGGCGGGGAGCCTGCTTCCTCCTCTCTCTCTGCCTGCCTCTCTGCCTCTTGTGACCTCTGTGTGTCAAATAAATAAATAAATTAAAAATCTTAAAAAATAAAAAAAGAAGAAGAAGAAGTTGCTTTTGATCTTGTATTCTGTTGGTTCCAGTAGATACAGGCCCACCCAGATCTGAGGAGGGGATGCACAGCCTACTTCCTGATGGGGAGGGTTCACAGCCACTTCAGAAGTCACCACAGTGGGGACGCCTGGGTGGCTCAGTTGGTGAAGCGGCTGCCTTCGGCTCAGGTGGTGACCCCGGGATGGAGTCCGACATCAGGCTCCCTGCTCCACGGGGAGCCTGCCTTCCCCTCTGTCTGCTGCTCCCTGCTTGTGCTCCCTCTCTCTCTGACAAATAAATGAATAAAATCTTAAAAATAAAAGAAGTCACCACAGTTCACCTCTAGCACAAGGTATTTACAAATCATAGAGGGCACAAATCTTTTAAAGACATTGTAAAGATTAATTTCAGTTGAAGTATACTTCAGTTGTGTGAATGACATAGGATACTGCGCAACTTTATCCTTTAGTTGTACGGGACATTCCAGCAGCCCCTTCCCTTCGCTTGTGAACTTTTCTTGTCTTTGCCGGACATGTGCGTTTTGTGCGTGTTTTTGGAGAGCGGACACACCTAGGAGAGGGATTACTGAATTATGGGATCTGTGTAGGTCTCACTTTACTAGAAACTGTCAAGTAGTTTTCTAACATAATTATATTAGTTTGCACTCCTCCCAGCCGGAGAGGAGACCTGGTCAAGAGACTCACCAACTCTAAGTATTTTTGATTTTTTAAGATTTAACCATTCTGATGGGTGGGTGGTGACATCTTATTGTGGATTTAATTTTTTTTTAAGATTTTATTTATTTATTTGACAGAGAGAGATCACAAGCAGGCAGAGAGGCAGGCGGGGGCGGGGGAAGCAGGCTCCCCGCTGAGCAGAGAGCCCGATGTGGGACTCGATCCCAGGACCCTGAGATCATGACCTGAGCCCAGATCAAGAGTTGGATGCGCAACCGACTGAGCCTCCCAGGGACCCCTCTCTGCGCAGTTCCAACACTGGCCTCATCTGGCCTCACTCATTTATCTGTAGTTACCATTGGTCATTGGAGTGGTTCTGCTCTTTGCTCATTGAGGAGGCTGGGCGTGTGTGTGTGTGTGTGTGTGTGTGTGTGTGTGTGTGTGTGTGTGTCTGAGAGTGGGAGAGAGACTCGGTCAAGAGGATGAGGATGGAAACTGGCCTCTTGAACCCTAAACTTTATTGGCGTCTGTAGCCTCTGCAGGCGTGTCGCTAGACCGGCCCAGAAGCTGAGGTCCTCCTCTTGCTGGAAAACCCCTAGAGCATTACGGCCATTTGGGCAATCTTGCCCACTCAGCTCTCTGGCCCCTTATCTCAGGAACCCCGAGGTCTCATCGAAGCCTGAAGCTCAGGTCCCATGATTTAAACCAGGCGTGGAGGTTGCCGAGGCTCCAAGCACAGCTCTGGTCCCAGAGGCCTGTGCTCTAGGAGAGCAGGTCACCCGAGCCTCTGCGCACACACGCCCAGTGCGTGGGCGAGACGGGGGAGGGAGACCACGGGATACTCCATTCAGACGGGGGCTGGATACTCAGTCCTGGTTCACCGCCGTCCTGAAAGGCCTGCAGGGTTCCCCAGGTCCAGGAACTAAATACTTTTGGATTATAGCCTGGTCAGCTCCCTACAAGGGGCGCACAAACACAGTGTTCCCCAGGGCTCCCTGGGAGGGGGCACCCAGCCCACTGGTCTCTGCCTGGTGAGATGTCCTTCCTTTTCCGTAAAGAACGGCTCGTTTGTTGAAAGTTGGGGGCAGGTGGGCCTCATTTCATTTGGAACTAGCCCATCCAAGCTTCTGCTTTTGCCAACACAAATTTCCTGTCATGTTCCATTGTATGAAGATAGTACACTTGTGTGTTCATCTCCCACTGACTAGCGTCTATAATGGTACCAGCATTTTTGCTGTCGTAAATAAAGTTGTTACGAACATGCTTGGATGAGGCGTTTTTGGATGTATGTTTTCATTTCTCTCGGACAGACGCCCTGCAGTTCCCCTCCTGGGCCATGAACTTTAGGACGTAGGCCTTTGATATGCAGATGTTGGAGCTACAACCCCTAGGTGACTGGAGACAGGGTTATCTGGGAGGTAATTACGGTTGATGCAGTCCGGGGGGGGGGGGGGGCCCAGTCCTTCGTAAGAAGAGGAGGAGACACCAGACTCTCTGTGTCATGGGAGGACATGAGAACGCAGCCACCCACCCACAAGCCAGGAAGAGAGCTCTCACCAAACTGAACTTGCTGGCACCTTGGCCATGGACGTCCAGTTTCCAGAACTTTAACAAAATAAATGTCTGTTGTTTAAGCCAACCAGTCTGTGGCATTTCATTAATGGCAACCAGAACAGACTTCTATAATATGCTTCACTTGTTAAGAAAGTTGAGAAAAAAACACAAAAAGCAAAAACCAAACTCCACAGCTGTACCAAAAAAAAAAAAAAAAAAAAAGGTTGGTGGGCACCTGGCTGGCTCAGTCGGTAGAGCGTGTGACTCTTGGTCTGGGGGTCCTGGGTTCAGCCCCACGTTGGGCATAGAGCTTCCTCTAAAGAAACAGCGACTCAGCTGCCCCCATCACTTGCGTGCTGTCTAGAGCTGTCCTCACGCTACAAAGGTGATGGTGAGTAGTTCAGACGGAGACTCTGCCTGCAAAGTTGAACATGTTTACTACCTGGCCCTTTACAAAAAAAATATTTGCTGACCCCTGGTCCAGTTCTCCGACTTCTACTTCTATTGTTAGTGCTTTTTACATCTAAGGAAACTTTGCTGCCGGAAGCCTGGTTGTACCTTTCACATTTGCGTCTGTGATGTGTCCCAGTGAGTTCCGCGTGGTGTACAGTGGACACCGGCAACATCAGTTCCGAGCAGCCTGTTCCTGGGGCCCATCCTCTGGGGAGGCTTCCCCGTGGAAGTCGTGACTGTGAGTGAGTGCATCTCTTTCTGGACTCCCCGCTGCCCCACGGAGCTCTCTGCTCGTTCTGCCAACATCGCACGGCCTCGGCCTCGAGTCCTGTATCTTTACAGTCATTCTCCAAGTCAGAGGATGTGTATCTTACGGTACTGTTCCCGTGAGACCGTTCCGTGACTGGAGGTCCTCTGCACTGCTCTACACGTTGTGGAATCAGTTTGTCAGCTTCTAGAAAAAAGGCCTGTGGGGATTACGTTGAATGGCCTGATCACGATGTGGAGAATTAACCTTCAGTATGCTGAGTTTCCAGTAGGTGACGTGGACTCTCACACTACTTAGAGCCCTTGAACTTCCTCTCAGTGCTCAAACAGTTTTAGTGTAGAAGTTGTGCACATAATTTTGTGCACATTTTCACATATTTTGTTGAATTTATTCCTAAGCATTTATTGTTATACATTTTATCGTTGATGTTCGTTCTGCATTCACGTGGGCCTATGGCTAGTGAGGCCACCCGCCAGAAGTGCCTGGCGCACTCAGCGGCACACCCCCACCCGGCCCCCGGTACTGTTTGTGGCGAGCTTCCACTGGGTCTTCCCCAGGTGCAGCCAGTGTTGTGGCTGGGCCAGCCCTTGCTCTTATTAGGACTGCACGGCCGTCCTGACAACAACCCTCAGGGAACTCAAAGACGGTTATTACTCACAGTCCCCGGAGGGCAACTTCCCAGGGCCACACAGGTCGGGCAGGGGCAGAGGAAAGGAGGTAGGCCTGGGGTTCTGACTTTATTGGGGTCAAGGTAGTGGTCTAGGGTTTCAAGGGTTCATTCTTTGCTGGTGAATTTGGAACATTAATCACAGGAAAGGAAAATCAAGTGATCAGAGGTCGGCTAGGTCAGCTAGTGCTTTCTGGAAAAGGGACCTTGATGGGTGGGGGGGGTGGCTTCATGGCGTTTCATGTGATGTGTAGTTGGGGACGTGTTTGCTGGGGTGGATGTCTGTGGAGTGGATGCCTTGGACTTAAAAGCTTAATGCAGGCGCTTACCTTATAAGAATGTAATCGTCAGGTGCTAATCGTCAGGTGGCATACCGGGTTTTTAAAAAAATCTGTATTTTAAAGATTTTCTTTATTTATTTGAGAGAGAGAGAGAGTGAGTGGTGGGTGAGGAGCAGAGGGAAAGGGACAAGCAGACTCTGCACTGAGCCCAGAGCCTGGAGAGGGTCTCGATCCCACAACCCTGAGATCAGCCCTGGGCCGAAATCCGGTCAGACGCCTCACCGCCTGAGCCGCCGGTGGACCATACGTGGGTTTTTTAAAAAGTTCATTTTTGATGTTTTGCTCCTAGTAAATAAAAAATACACTTTTTTTTCTTTTTAAAGATTTTATTTATTTATTTGAGAGAGAGAGTGAGCAGGAGGGAGAGGGAGAGAGAATCTGAAGCAGGTTCTGCACCGAGCACAGAGCTCAGTGATCGCCACACAGGGCTCGATCCCAGGACCGCTAGCTCACGCCCTGAGCTGCTACCAAGGGCCGGATGTGTGAGGGACTGAGCCACCCAGGCGCTCCTATACACACACCCATGTTTTTCTACATAGACCTTTATCCTGTTATCTTGGTAAACTCACTCATATGTTCTAGTAGTTTGATGATTCCTCAGGCTAGTCTATGCAAACAGATTCATGTTTGTATTCATCTGCGAATACACCTAAGTTCGTTTCTTTTGTTCTAATAGTTATACCTTTTTATTTATTTATTGCTTTACTCGCATCTTGTGCTGGTCAGAGTTTCCTACAAAGTGCTGACTAGAAGTAGTGAAAGTGGAAACGTTTGCTTGTTTTCAACAAAATCTTTCAGTGTAACATCACTAAGCATGATTTTAGAGTTAGGGTTTCTGACAGATGCCTTTTTAGAGAGAGAAGATGTTCTGTTTTTTCCGAAGAAGCAGGGAGGCTGAAGGGAGTCTGTTTGAGAAAGGCTCTGTCTCTGTTTTTCTGCGAGGCCCCACTTACGCAGGCTCCTTATTTTGCCCTTGAACAAGCCAAAGAAGCTATGTGCCCAGTTCAAGGGGCAAGCAAGAAAGGTAATCATTCTCTGAGTCTTGTCCTGGCCCCAAACACCTGATACCATCGAAGACAAGCCAGATCCCAACTGTGCTCCACGACGCTAACTTCCAACGGAACTTGGCTGATGCTGGAACCAACACCCTCCACCTTCAGGACAACACTGTCGGGGCCCGTCTCACTCCTGGGAGCTTTTTCTGTATCCTGGCTTCCTAAACTTCTGTTGCTTTACCCGCAAAACAAAAACAAAACCACAAAATCATGCTCGACCTTCAGTGATTTGTGGCAGACCACCTGTCACTCATTGAACTCTTCGATCGGACCCTACCTTGGATTCCCGAAGGAGCCTATCCTACAGACCCCTTTCCAGTAGTAACCCTGACCCAGGTGAGGACGAGGCGCCGTCATCTACCCTTCCCAAGCCTGCCAGACACTCCACCTGCTACTCTCCGTCACGCACACTATTCAGTAAACTCCGTTCACTTTCTCTGGCTCACATCTGATGTCTAACCTGTGGGAACCCAAGGACCCTCTTGGCTGGTCCTGTGAGACCTCTCCTCTGGGTCGTCTGACCCAGTCTTCCTGTATTACTGATATTAAAAAAAATATCATGACTGGGGCACTTGGGTGGTTCAGTTGGGTAAGCTTCCAACTCTTGGTTTCCACTCAGGTCATGATCTGGGGTCCTGGGGTTGGGCCAGATTGGGCTCCATGCTCAGAGGGAGTTTGCTCGAGATTCTCTCCCTCTGCCTCTTCCTCCTGGCTTGTGCTCTCTCTCTCTCAAATAAATAAATAAAATCTTTTAAAAGATCATGATTGGGTATGGGATTTTGCTAAATTCTTAAAAAAAAAATGAGTAACTGTATAGATTCTCTCCTTTATTCTGTTAAAATTGTGAATTGTAGGGACACCTGGGATGCTCAGTCTTTGTGGGTCTGCCTTTGGCTCAGGTCATGATCTCAGGGTCCTGAGATCTAGCCCTGTGTCGGGCTCCCTACTCATCGGGAAGCCTGCTTCCCCCTCTCCTGCTCCCCTGCTTGCATTCCCTCTCTCGCTGTGTCTCTCTATCAAATAAATAAATAAAAGCATAAAAAATTGTGAATTATATTGATTTTTTCTTCCTTTCATTCTTTTTCTTTCATATTTTATTTATTTATTTGACAGAGAGAGATCACAAGTAGGCAGAGAGGCAGGCAGAGAGAGAGAGGAGGAAGCAGACTCCCTGCTGAGCAGAGAGCCCAATGCGGGGCTCGATCCCGGGACCCTGAGATCATGACCTGAGCCGAAGGCAGCCACTTAACCAACTGAGCTACCCAGGTGCCCTGAAGTATATTGATTTGCAAGTGTTAGTCCAATTTTGCATTACTAGGATAAACTTCAGTTGACCTTAGTAATATATTATCTTGTCTATTTATTATTGGGTTGATTTATTAATATTTTGTTAAGGATTTTTGCATCCATTTTTATGAAAGATATTTGTAATTTTCTTGTATTTGTCAGGTGCTTGTATCAGAGTTTATAAAACAAATTTCATAAAACAAATTGGGTGCCCATTCCCTTTCTTAATAGTTTGTTTAATACTGGTATTATTTCTTCCTTACACATTTGATAGAATTCACCAATGAAACAATTTGGGTTTGACATTTTCTTTGTGGGAAGATTCTTTGATAATGCATTTAATTAATTATATTTTTTTCTTTTCTTTTGTGTCACTTTTGATAAGTAATGCCTTTAAAGGAGTTTATTTCATACAAATTATCAAATGTGTTGGCATAAAGTTGGTCATGTCTTCTATTTAACTGTTTTTAAGTTTATTTTTTTTTTCGTAATGCCTACCCCCAATGTGGGACTTGAATTCACAGGCTTGAACTCACAACCCCAATTCTAAGAGTCCCACTCTCGTCTGACTGAGCCAGCCAGACCCCCTATTTATCTTTTTAACATTGGTGTGGTCTGCGAAGATAAACCCTTTGTGTTTCTATTATTGGTTTTCTTTTTACATTTTTTTCTCTTGATAATTCTTGCTAAAAATTTATCAATTCTATTAAATTTTTTTGAAGAACCAACTTCTTTGTTAACTTGTTTTCTAGTTCACTGGTTTATTTAATATTTAACATTTGTTTAGTTAATATTTCTTTTTTTTTTTTTTTACTTAGTTTGGTTTTGATTTGCTTTTACTTTTTTAATTTTAGCTTCTTAAATTGGAAGTTTCAATCACTGCTTTTGAATTTTTCTTCCGTTCTAACATAAGCATTGAAAACATCAGTTTCTTTCAAAGCTCTACTTTATCCACATCCCCCCAAATTTTAATATGTTTTCTAGTCCATTTGGGTTGCAATAAGTGGCATGGTTTACAACCAGTACACATTTCACAGTTCCAGAGGCTGGGAAGGTCAAGATCATGCAAATTCGTATATGATAAGGGTTTCTTGGGTCATTGAAGGTCATTTTTTTTTTTGCTGTGTCCTTACATGGTGGAAGGGGTAAGGTGTCTGTGGGGTATCTTTATAAGTCCATTCACAAGGGTTCTGCTCTAATGATCCAGTCTCCTTCCAAAGGCCCCACTTCTGACCACCACCCTTTTGGGGGTTAGGATTTCAGTGTAAGAATTTTGAGGGGACATGGACTTCACACTATAGGAGTACATTTTCATTAGCTTTCCAATTTTAAAACTCTCTGGTTTCTTCCTTTGACCCATGGGTTATTTAGATGTGTACGGTTTCATTTCCAAATATTGGGGACTTTTCTAGATTTATTTTCTAATTTTATTTATGATCCGAGAACATATGCTTTAAGATTTCAACCTTTGCAATTTATTGTGACTTATATCATGGTCCAGCATATGGTCTGTCTTGGTTAGCATTCTGTGATCCTAATAATGTGTTCTGCACCTGTTTATGATGGGTAATTAGATGATTGGTGGGACAGTGTTTAGATCTGTATCCTTGTGTACATTTGTCCTGTTTCGTCAGCTACTAAAAGAAAGATGACATTTGATGTTACTTGTTGCTTTTGCACTTGGTTTTTTAGTCTGCACTTTCTGTTCATTGCTACTGTATTGGCCCTTCATCTAGAGACCAGGATACTCACTCATCAATTACAGTACTTTATTTGTAGACTATTTTGGATTATCTGCAAACACAATCACACTACCTGTGAATAATGACTTTTTCTGGAGTCTTTACCTTGTCTTTTACCTTCCTGCATCACTGTACACAGCTGAATGGAGGTTACGGAGGACACCCTCCTCTTCTTCCTGAATCCAGGGGAAAGCACTCACTCTTTTGCTTTTATTTGTTTTTAACAGATGTCTGAGATTAAGCTATTCCTTTCTTTTTTGTTTCTAGTTTTGTGAATTTGGTGTGTTTTGAGTTTTAGGAAATTTTTTTCTGCACCACGTAGATGCTCGTATGGTTTCTGTCCTATCATCTGAACTGTGGAAATATTTTTAAATTTTAAACCATCCTTCGGGGCACCTGGGTGGCTCAGTGGGTTAAGCCTCTGCCTTCGGCTCAGGTCATGGTCCCAGGGTCCTGGGATCGAGTCCCGCATCGGGCTCTCTGCTCAGTGGGGAGCCTGCTTCCTCCTCTCTCTCTGCCTGCCTCTCTGCCTACTTGTGTCTCTGTCTGTCAAATAAATAAATAAAATCTTTAAAAAACAAAAAACCCTCCTTCGTTCCTGGAGTAAAGCTTGGTCATGATGTGTGCACTTCTCTCCCACCGGCTTGTTGTGCAGAGTCACGCTGGCCTAGAACCGGCCACAAGGACACTTTTCGTTCGTTTCTGGAAACATCTGGGTCCCAGCGGTCCGTTCTCTTCTCGGAAGGTCGGGCACTTCCCAGCGAAGCCGTCTGGGCCCGGAGTTGCCTTCGTCAGGTTCTAAATGACAAAATCAGTTCCCGCAACAATACGGAGGCTTGCGGCTTTCCCAAGTACCGTTTTTCTAGAAATTGTCCCAACTCATGGGATTCGTGAAGATCCGGGCCGGTTTCCTACCGTCAGTTTATTTCGTTTCAACCCTGGCCCACCTGTGCCGGCCGCTCCCCTCGCGCGCTGAGGACCCTCCTCCCGCTCGTCCCGCTCCCCCGGGTCGGACGCGCCCGCAGCCCCCCGCAGCCCCCCGCAGCCCCCCGCAGCCCCGCCGCCGGCCCGGCCCGGCCCCACGCAGCTTCTCCGGAGCAGCCTCCAGCCCCGCACCCCGAGACGGAGACCCGAGCGACCCCCCGCCCGGCCCGACCGGGGCTCCCCGACGACAGGGCGGGCCCCTCGCCGCCCCCGAGGCCGCCGCACACTCGGGGCCCTGAGGTCCCCCACCTCCGTTTCGGTCTCAGACTCGCCCCCGGTGACGTAGCTTCCCCGTCCGTCGGTCCGTCCGTCCGCCGCGTCCCCCCCCCCCCCCCCCCCCCCCGCGCAGACCGGATTACGCGGGAAAGCAGCCGAAACCGCGTCCCGCTCCCCAACCTGCCGCTCCCGTCCCTCACAGGGGGTCCGTGCTGCCCAGGCCAGCCTCGGTCCCGGGGCCCCCTCACCTCCCCACCCCCCAGGCCCCGCCGCGACCCCAGCGCCCGCCCGTCACAACACCGGGAGCCGCGTTCCGCGGGCGCCGCGGCGGGCAGCGCAACCCGAGAAGTGCGCCTGCGCGCGGCCCTCGTCCCTCCCAGAGCGGCCTGAGCGACCGCGCCTGCGTGCGGCCGACGGCGGCGGCTCCACTCTCCCGACGGAGGGACGGGCACGGACTGCGCAGGCGTGGGGAGCGGAGCCCAGGGAGGGGCTCCGTCCGCCGCCGGCCTGCGCGCATTGCGCCTGCGCGAGCCGAGGGCGGCGGCTCGGGCTGCTGGCAGGCGCCGTCCGCCCCTCCGCACCCGCGGTGTGGACGCAGAGCTCGGCGGGGAGAGGCGGCTGAGGTAGGTTTCCCGTGGGCAGCTCGGGCGGCTGGACCGCACCGAGGCAGGACGTGCCCAGTGAGTCCTTTCCGGGCGCGTGCGTCAGTGGGTCGACCGAGGCCGAGGCCCCCTCGAAGACCCCCAGCCTTCCCGGCTGTGCGCGGGGCGCTCCCGCGGCTGACCGCAGGCCGGGCAACCGCAGGGCCACGCCCCTTCCTCCGAGCCACGCCCACCGCTCCGCTTACCCCCCTCCCGTGCCACGCCCTGCGGCGCCGCGCCCCTTTCCCCAGCCACGCCTCCCCGGAGCCGCGCCCACCTGCCTTCCGCGGCGCGGGCCCCAGAGCCGTCCCGCCGGTCCTCCCCGCGCGGTGCCCCGCGCCGAGCCCCCCCCCCACCGCACCCACTGCCGCTGGCCGCTCGTCCCTGGCATCCCAGGGCCTCTGCCCCCACCGCCCGCTCGGCTGACCTGGCCCCGCCCGGTCCTCCAGGCCCCGCCCCGTCCCCCAGGCTCTGCGGGGTCAGCCGGTCCCCCGGGCCCTGCGGGGTCAGCCGGTTCCCCGGGCCCTGCGGGGTCAGCGGGTCCAGCAGCCCCGCCCTGGCGGCCGTCCCACCCGGGCCCCAGCCGGGCTTCGCCGGGGAGGAGGGGCTCGTGCCGCGAGAAACCGGCGCTGCGGGGTGTCGGACCGGCGCCGGCGGGTGCGGGATCCACGGTCCGGACGAGGACGCGCGGCCGCGCTCGCCTCTGCGGTTGGGCCTAGGGAAGAGGCGAGCCCGCAAGACCCGCCCCTCCTCTCGGGCCGCCCGGAGCGCCCCTCGCTGGCCTCGCAGCTCCGGCCCGCCCGGGGCCCGCCCACCCCGGGTTGCGCGGACGGACGTCACGGAGGACGCCCCGACCTCGGCCGGCGACGCGCGTGTCGACCCAGCCTTGTGCGGGGGGAGCCGTTCGTGCGGGGCATCGTGTGGGCCCGCGGTCGCGGCGGGGCAGGAGGACGTGCGGGGGGGAGGGGGCCCTCTGCGAGGTGTGCGTCGCGGCCCCTGCTAGTGCACCGGGAAGTCCCCGTGGATGACCTTGAAAATAAAGCGGCCGGTTTTTTACCCGCAAAACGGGTTTATTCGGAAGTGACTGGAATTGCAGTTTCAGGCCTGCGAGCTCAAGGCAGGTCTGGCTGAGGTCGGAGAGGCGGGCGGGAGGAGCTGCTTTGAAGGAAGAGTGTGGGGCGGGGACAGCCTGCCCGGCTGGGCTGTGCCAGCGTCACAGTCTCCTGTTGGCCGGGCGGTGACACTGTGACAGCCTCTCACTGGCCGGGCATTGACCCTGTGACGGTCTCCTGTTGCCTAGGCGGTGACACTGACAGTCTCCCATTGGCTGGGCTGTGACACTGTGACAGTCTCCCGTTGGCTGGGCTGTGACACTGTGACAGTCTCCTACTAGTGGGGCTGTGACACTGTGATGGTCTCCCATTGACCGGACTGTGACACTGTGACGGTCTCCCACTGGCGGGGCTGTGACACTGTGACAGTCTCCCATTGGCCGGGCTCTGACAGCTCCCACTGGCAGGGCTGTGTCACCGTGAAAGTCTCCCGTTGGCTGGGCTGTGACACTGTGAAAGTCTCCCATTGGCAGGGCTGTGACACTGTGATGGTCTCCCATTGACCGGAGTGTGACACTGTGACAATCTCCCATTGGCGGGGCTGTGACACTGTGACAGTCTCCCATTGGCGGGGCTGTGACACTGTGACGGTCTCCCATTGGCGGGGCTGTGACACTGTGATGGTCTCCCATTGACCGGACTGTGACACTGTGACGGTCTCCCATTGGCGGGGCTGTGACACTGTGATGGTCTCCCATTGACCGGAGTGTGACACTGTGATGGTCTCCCATTGGCGGGGCTGTGACACTGTGACAGTCTCCCATTGGCGGGGCTGTGACACTGTGACGGTCTCCCATTGGCGGGGCTGTGACACTGTGATGGTCTCCCATTGACCGGACTGTGACACTGTGACGGTCTCCCATTGGCGGGGCTGTGACACTGTGACAGTCTCCCATTGGCCGGGCTCTGACAGCTCCCACTGGTGGGGCTGTGTCACCGTGACAATCTCCCGTTGGCCGGACTGTGACACTGTGACAGTCTCCCATTGGCAGGGCTGTGACACTGTGACAGTCTCCCGTTGGTTGGGCTGTGACACTGTGACAGTCTCCTATTGGTGGGGCTGTGACACTGTGATGGTCTCCCATTGACCAGACTGTGACACTGTGACGGTCTCCCATTGGCAGGGCTCTGACAGCTCCCACTGGCGGGGCTGTGTCACCGTGACAGTCTCCCATTGGCGGGGCTGTGACACTGTGATGGTCTCCCATTGACCGGACTGTGACACTGTGACGGTCTCCCACTGGCGGGGCTGTGACACTGTGACAGTCTCCCATTGGCCGGGCTCTGACAGCTCCCACTGGCAGGGCTGTGTCACCGTGAAAGTCTCCCGTTGGCTGGGCTGTGACACTGTGAAAGTCTCCCATTGGCGGGGCTGTGACACTGTGATGGTCTCCCATTGACCGGAGTGTGACACTGTGACGGTCTCCCATTGGCGGGGCTGTGACACTGTGACAGTCTCCCATTGGCGGGGCTGTGACACTGTGACGGTCTCCCATTGGCGGGGCTGTGACACTGTGATGGTCTCCCATTGACCGGACTGTGACACTGTGACGGTCTCCCATTGGCGGGCCTGTGACACTGTGACAGTCTCCCATTGGCCGGGCTCTGACAGCTCCCACTGGTGGGGCTGTGTCACCGTGACAGTCTCCCGTTGGCCGGACTGTGACACTGTGACAGTCTCCCATTGGCAGGGCTGTGACACTGTGACAGTCTCCCGTTGGTTGAGCTGTGACACTGTGACAGTCTCCTATTGGTGGGGCTGTGACACTGTGATGGTCTCCCATTGACCGGACTGTGACACTGTGACGGTCTCCCATTGGCAGGGCTCTGACAGCTCCCACTGGCGGGGCTGTGTCACCGTGACAGTCTCCCATTGGCGGGGCTGTGACACTGTGATGGTCTCCCATTGACCGGACTGTGACACTGTGACGGTCTCCCACTGGCGGGGCTGTGACACTGTGACAGTCTCCCGTTGGCTGGGCTGTGACACTGTGACAGTCTCCTATTGGTGGGGCTGTGACACTGTGACAGTCTCCCATTGGCTGGGCTCTGACAGCTCCCACTGGCGGGGCTGTGTCACCATGACAGTCTCCCGTTGGGGGGCTGTTGCCTGGGTAGGAGATCTTCCTCCTGCTGTCGTGGTTAAAATAGCTGTCCTGTTGGTCTAGGAGTGTGTGGGGGTTAGAACTCCCCATGCTGGTCCCAACTCCATTTCAAACGAGGGTTCCTTTATTTTCACAGTAGGGAGTTTTAATTGAGGTTCTAGAAAAGATTTGACATTGATTAGTTGTTTTAAATCAACCCAGTAATCTAAAGAAAGCTCACAGGGTTCATGCAGCAGGTAAGATCAGCACCTTTGCAGACTAGTGAAGAAAGCGTACTCGTAGAAGTTCATAAATTTTAAATGCTTCCCGTTTCTGTAAAACATTGTGTTTAAAAAATTTGATTTCTGTTTCATTCTTTTGACACCGTTTTGCTTCCGTTCGGCATAGGACCTTTACTATGGTCTTTGCCAGAACCTTAGAAGTGAAGCAGATATAACGAAGTGTTTTCTTATTGTCTCTCTTTTTAAAAGTAGAAATGGAGGGGGAAATGGAGTATTAAACAAGGCAGTGATGCGGCAGACCCTACGAGAACCATGGCCACATCCGATGACTGCCTCCAAGGTGAACTGCAGGTAATGTCGGTTTTCTGTGTAAGGACACGATACTGCGGAGAGCACGGCTCAGCCACTAGCCGGGGGCCGCATAGTTGGAGGAGATGCGGTCTTTGTGAGGGTTACATGTGACGTTCCGAATGGAGCTGTGTGCCTCCCGCCGCGACTCCCCCTTTGGCACCTGTGCTGTGAAGCGCGCACACTGTTTTAGTTTGGTAAAGTCCCAGGCATAATATCTTAAAAGCAGGCTGGACACTTTAGAATGATTTATTTATTTACATCTTTCTCTGCCTGGGACATACGTCTAGTTTCATTCAAGCTATTAGTTAAAAAAAAAAATTACCCTAAATTTCAATGAATGTTGAATATATAAAATTAAAAACCAGATGAATACTCTAATAAATGTTTTTTAAAAAATCAACTATTTTCATAGCCGTGATGTCAGCTTTGACATTTTTTCCTCTACCCTTCCCGTGGCTGGTATAATCCCATTTTGGTTTTTATATATAGGAATTTGATTCATAGTTGTGTCGCTTCATTAATATGTTTCTTTTTTTTTTTTTAAGATTTTATTTATGTATTTGACAGAGAGAGAGACAGCAAGACAGGGAACACAAGCAGGGGGTGTGGGAGAGGAAGAAGCAGGCTCCTCACGAGCAGGAGCCGCCCTCCTTACGGGACTTGATCCCAGGGTTCTGAGCTGAAGGCCGACGCCTAAGGACTGAGCCACCCAGGCGCCCCTCATTAATCTGTTTCTTAAAATTAATCATAAAACTTAAATTCTGTGGATGCACTCTTGTTCTTTTGAGAAATTTAGAAAATGTTAGAACATTTACAAAATAATGTAAACATCAAGTTCATAGCACAGAGAAGTGAGAACTTGTTAACATTTTGTTGGGAATGTCTGTGTATACTTAGGTGTACGTAGTCTGAAGGAAACGTAGGTAAAGCTTGTTCCCTAACCCCAGCCCCATTCCTTTTACTCTGTTTCCGCAGGCAAATACTACTGTGA
This sequence comes from Mustela erminea, assembly GCF_009829155.1. Taxonomy (NCBI): domain Eukaryota; kingdom Metazoa; phylum Chordata; class Mammalia; order Carnivora; family Mustelidae; genus Mustela; species Mustela erminea. The sequence continues at coordinate 220,310,269 of NC_045614.1, forward strand.
ATTAGAAATTGATCTTTGTGCTTCTGCACCACTTTTTATGCTTTTGTACCTAATATAGGCATCTTGGAACAGTACGTGATGCTGTTTGTGTGCACTTTGTAGAATTTGTCTAAGCAGAGTTGTACTTTGTGTCGTCTGCAACTTGCCTTTTCCCAGTGTTTCTTTGGGGGTTTGCCCTTGATGTGTGTGTAGAGCTAATTTAGCCCTATGAGACGCTTCTGTCGTGTGCTCCCTGACCCTCACATCCCGCGGCGTCCCCCACCCCGTGTGACTGTCATGTCCCGCAGAGTGCCCCCATGTGTGATTGTCACGTTCGTGGATCGCACCCCCCGTGTGACTCTCACGTTCTGTGGATCCCCCCCACCCCCACGTGTGACTGTCACGTTTGGTGGATCGCCCCCTGTGTGACTGTCACCGTTGTGTGCGGGTCTGTGGCAGTCCTACTAGTGTACGGTTAGGGTTAGGGTTAGGGTTAGAGTTTTAACAGTTTTATCTTTTCAAAGAACTGGTTTTGTCTTTGACTTTCTTTGTTCATCTGCTTTCTGTTTTATTGATTTCTGCTTTTATCTTTATTTCTTTCCTCCTCTGGGTTTAATTTTCTCTTCTTGTAGCATCTTGTGATGGAAATTTGCAACACTGACTTGAACCTTTCTTCTCTAGTACATGTGTTCAAAGCTGTGACTTTTCCTCTGGCCTCAGTTTTCTTGCCTCACACACTTAACTATGTTGTATTTTTATTTTTGATCAGTTAAAATACTTTATAATATGTCACAGTGGAAATCAGACAGTTTCTGGGCTATTCAGAAGTGTGCTATTTCTGGAGATTTAGGGATTTTTATTTATCTCTTTGTTATTTAATTTTGGTTTGCTTATGTTTGGTCAGAAAATATGCTCTGTACAATTTCAGTCTTTGGAAATTTATTCAGGCTTGCTTTGTGGCCTAGTCAGGTAGGCTGTTGTGAGCGCCGCACACGCACCCACAAAGAATCTGTTTTCTATAAATGTCATTAAGGTCAAGCGTGTTGCTAGTATTATTCAAACATTTGTGTCCTTTCTGCTCTGTTGCCCATTTGTTGTGTAGTTACCGAGCGGGATGAGCTTCAGAAATTCCCACTATGGCTGTGCCGGGTCACTTGTGAGTTAAGTGTCTGACTCATGGTTTTGGCTCTAGTCATGATCTCAGGGTCGTGGGGTCAAATGCCCCCCGCCCCCTTCTGGGTTCTGTTTCTCTCTCTCTGTCGCTCCCTGCACTTGCTTAGACACCTGCTCTCTCTGTCTCTAAAATAAATAAATACAATTTTAAAGAAATTTCCACCATGATTGTGGGTTTGTCTTTTTTTTTTTTTTTTTAAAACTTCCTTTTGAATCTGTCACTTTTTGCTTCACGTATTTTGAATCTGTTATTTGACATATACATTCAGGATAGTTTTTATTTTCTAAGCTAATTGACTTTTATTTTTATGAAATCTCTTTTTACCTAGTACTTTTGTTTGTCTTATGTCTATTTTATCTTATATTAATATGGGTGTACCAGCTTGCATGGTGCACAAACACCTATATTTTGAATCAAAGACCTTATATTTAAAATGTTTCTCTTGTAAAGAGCCTGTAGAAATGTCCGTTTCTTTCCTGTCGGTGATCTCTGCTCTTTCATTGGAGTATTTAGTCCGTTAACGTTGAGCATGTGACTGATGTGGTTGAGTCGGCCTCCTGCTGTTTTTCCTTTCTTCTTGGTGCCTTTCTCCAGTGTTACCTCTGTTTGGGTTAGTGAAATATTGCTAATATTGCCACATTGTCTCCTCTGTTGGTTTTTCACCTGTATCTTTTACGAATATTTTAGTGGTTACCAGGAAACTGTGATGCGCATCTTTAACCCACCCCAGTGCTGTTTGTGTCGACCGCTTCACAGTGTAAGACACCTGCACATTAGCTCTACATACTCGCCCCCAGTTTTGCACTGTTTGTGCTCTTGTAACATCTGTCATAAACCCCACAATAAATAATTAGTGTCTCCTTATACTATTAAAAGTCTTTCTTGCGGAGTATAAGAAATAGTCTTGTTTCCCCACATATTTGCTTTTTCTGGCGTCTCTATACCTGTTGCTCCGGCAAAAATTAAAGACCACAATGGTGCCCGTTGCGTGAGTAGTCGCCGGAGGGTGCTGTCCGCTTCGCTGGAGAAGTGTGGGCGCCGCACCCTGTACGGAAGAGTCTCGCAAATGCGTGAATGAAAAGCTTATGGTCCAGCCTCGGTCATCTGTCTCCTAGAAATAAAATGTCGTCCCACGAGGGTAAATGTGTATGAATGTTGTGGCCGCACCGTGGTAGAGAGCCGGACCCCAGGGAGCGTCCATTAGTCAAGGATGACTGAAGAGAAGAACTCGTACTGCGGAGTATTATACAGTTGTTGGAATTTGTAAGTTAGGCTTCTAAGAATTGGGAAGTTTCTCACAAGGTATTATGTTAGTAAAAAAGGCAAAAAAAAAGTATTTGTCACATCCTTCTCAAAAAACTGTGTCAAAAGAACAACTGTGCGTGTGTGTGAGTTGTGTATGCGTGTAAATACATGGCATTTTAATCTGCCATTTCCCACTCCGAAGTTTATCCTAAGAAAATTGTCATGACAGACAAAATGGTATTTTTAAAGAAAGTTCGTCTTAGGGGCGCCTGGGTGGCTCAATGGGTTAAGCCTCTGTCTTTGGCTCAGGTCATGATCTCAGGGTCCTGGGATCGAGCCCCGAATTGAGCTCTCTGCTCAGCAGGGAGCCTGCTTCCCTCTCTCTCTCTGCCTGCCTCTCTGCCTGCTTGTGATCTCTCTCTGTCAAATAAGTAAATAAAAATCTTAAAAAAAAAAGTTCATCCTAACATAATTTGTGAAAGTATAAACTGGAAATAGTTTAAGGGTACCAAACTAGGAAATCCGTTAAATAAGTTATGATAATTCACAGAATATTACCAAATGTTAGGAAGTGGTATTTAGAAATAATTTAAAAAGGAGGAAAAATGTTAGGAATATAATAAGTGAGTGTTACACACAACTAATGAATCATTGGATGCTACATCGAAAACTAATGATGTACTGCATGTTGGCAAATTGAACTTAATAAAAAAAGGAATTTAATAAGTGGGGCACATATCACAAGGCAGAATTTCATGATCTCAGTAAACACCCTGTATGCACATGCTATGTGTACACTTCAAAAGAGGCCTGGGGGTGCCTTGGTGGCTCAGTCAGTTGAACGTCCGACTCTTGGTTTCGGCTCAAGTCATGACCTCAGGGTCGTGAGGTCGATCCCTGTGTCAGGCTTGTGCTCAGCAGGGAATTGGCTTGAAATTCTCTCCCTCCCTCTCTGGCCCCTTTCCCACACAGGAGTGCTCTTTCTCACTCTCAAAATAAATAAATCTTAAAAATAAAGCCCAAGGGATGCCTGGGTGACTCTGTTAAGTGTTTGCCTTCGGCTCAGATTGTGATTCCAGGTTCCTGGGACCGAGTCCTGTGTTGGGCTCCTTGCTTGATGGGGAGTCTGCTTCCCCTCTGCCTGCTCTGCCTGCCCCTCCTCCTGCTTGTACTGTCTCTCTCTGACAGTAAAGAAAATCTTGGGGAAAAAAAAGGCTGAAAAAAAATATAAATGTTAACTTGTTAAGCATCGTTATTTCTGACCAGTGGGTGAGATTACAGATGGTTTTAATTTTCCTCTGTGTACACTTGTGCTTCACATGTTTTCCAAAGAACATGAATTACGTGTATGTTTAGGGAACTTTGCTAAAAATGTGTATATATTGGGACAGAGTTGCTGCATTGAAATGGAACACGGGCTTGGAGGTTCTGCTACCTCCAGTGGACATCTTCCAGACAAGCCTCTTCTGACAGAAATTAGAGACTGGGCAGTGTGTGGTCTCAGGCTCCCCTTTTGGGTCCTGAGCAGTCTATATGAGCAGCCTTGAGGTCCAAGTCAGGCCATGAGGGTCGGGCCTGGTCACTGGCACCTTCCGGAAGCCTGCCCAGTTCTGTCCTCCAGTCTGAAGAGGTCCAGAGAGCATGAGGCCCAGAAGCAGGTCTTCTTTCTCTTGGGGCCAGTCACCACTTTCAGAAGGAGTTGCTGGTGAAGATGACCCAAACTGTGCGATTAACCCTGGTCACGTGGGTCTTCATGTGAAACCTTCCTGATGACCGAAGGCTACAGGTTATTAGGACGGACACGGAGAGGAGCCCCATAGTCATCCCCTGTTCTTCCCTTGGCTTTGAGCAGGAGGGAGAAGGTCACGTGGAGTGCGGTGACCGGGAGCAGCTCCAGGAGGGTGTGCAGCCGGAAGAGTTCGTGGCCATTGCAGACTATTCTGCCACTGACCAGACGCAGGTAACCCTACACACTTGCTTACAGGCAGGGGCCTCGGGCCTTGGGTCCATGTTTTATGGATTTGGCTAAATGGCATGCTAGGTGACAGAATTAGGTAAGAATTTTGAGGAAGTCATACCAAAGTTAAGTAAAGAAGTATTCAGATGTTTAGAGCCAAGGGAGACCTGGGAGTGACCCTTCTCCCAGCCTAACAGATTCTGATGCCAAGCCTTAGGTGAAGGATATCGGGTGAGGAATGGGGGAAGGAAGCACCTGTTGCAGTTTCTTTTTAGAAACCTTGATTTAGAACCTATTCTAGTTAATGAACATTAAGGCTATAAAATAAAAATACCGACTTGAGGATAGTGGCTCAGATGGTTAAGCCTCCGCCTCTTGATTTCAGCTCGGGTCATGATCTCAGGGGTCAGAGGTCAAGTTCAGCACTGGGCTCCATGCTCAGTGCTCAGCGGGGAGTCTGCTGGAGGTCCTCTCTCCCACTCCCTCTGGCCTTCCTCCCACTCCCACTCTCTCTCTCTCAGATAAATAAATCTTTAAAAAAGATACTGACTCGAGTGTAGTTTCTTCTACTCCAGTCAGTGCATCAGCTGCCACATAGCTGAGTTACAGCGAAGAGGCGATAGAGAAATTCTGTTTTAAGTTGTTCAAAAATGTTTAATCTTTCCTTTAAAAAAATACCAGCTAAGCTGTGCTTTCTTTCATGTAGATGTTCCACAAAAGTCTCTCAATGTTGGTATCATTTTCAGAAATTGTGAGTTTGTGTAATTACCCATGAGTCTTTTTTGAAATAGCTGATTTGGGCCCCAGTGATGGGGGGCTTATCACTGAGCCACCACTGAAATACCAACTACAGGTTTTTCTTGAATTTTGACTTCTTTGTATGTTTTTTTCCAGCTCAGCTTTTTGAGGGGAGAAAAAATTCTTATCCTGAGGCAGACAACTGCTGATTGGTGGTGGGGCGAGCGCGCGGGCTGCTGTGGGTACATACCTGCAAACCACCTCGGGAAGCACCTGGAGGACTGTGACCCTGAGGACACGTGGCAGGACGAGGAGTACTTCGGCAGCTATGGAACGCTGGTATGGCTGGGGCCACGGAGGTGGCGGTTTCCTGCCTCAGCTCTTGAGTTAGCTTCAGCTGGGCTGCTCCTCTTCGTGGCTTAGCGCAGGGTTCCCAGACGTTTTCTTCGGCTCAGCAGGGCATGTGGCTCCTCGGCTCTGCCATCGTGGTGCGTGAGTGGCCGTAAGACCATGAGGAGATGAGCAAACCCTAACCCTAACCAATCAAAAAATGTGAAAGCCGTTCTTCGCTGGCAGACCCTACAAAAGCAGGTGGTGGGCTGGAGTGGCCCATGGTGGTTTAGAGATGTTATCTGAGCAATGAGATGATGAACTTTTCTCAACATTTAAAATACCATAACACATTTTATTTTAAAAATAAAATACGAAAATGTTATACAAGCCAACAATAATACCTCTAAATAACTAGCTTATTAGTTTTTTGGAGTTTTTTCCCCGTTAGGACAAAGACCCATAACTGTATGGTCGAGGCAGCTCCTGTTTACAACTTAAAGCTAGACCAAAGCCGATGCGTGCAGAATACACCTCGCAGACAGGATGTTGGGTGAAAGCAGCAGGACATGAAAGAGTAACTCCGATTCAGTTAGGTAAAGTTAGAAAGCAGTGTTGGAAGAGGTTTAGGAAGGGAAGCGACCAGGGAGCTGGTTCTCTGGGAGTCAGCATGGTGGTTCCTGTTGCCAGGGCGTCTGGTGGCCGCAGCCTTAAAAACAAGGGCCGTACCAGCAAAGTGGGCTTCTTGGGGAGGAGCGGAGGGCCCGCAGGGCGGGTCGAGCCCCGGTGGGGAACTGCAGGCGGGTCTGCAGAACCAAGGCCAGGAGGCTTTTCCTAAGGAAGGGGGAGTGGGCGGGGCTGTGTGGAAGGAACGCCCTCTGGAGGGCGGCGGCGGCTTCTCATTGGCCGAGTGCGGCAGTTTCTCATTGGCTGGACTGTTGCTAGGCCCGGAGATCTTCCTCCTGCGGGGGGCTAGTAAAGCTGCTTCTTCGGAGTCCGCAGTGGTGGACCGGTAATGGGTAGCGCTGAGCCGGCCCGGCCCTTGCGGCGTCCCTCTCCGCGCTCGGTGAGGCTGCAGGCCCGGGCTGGGCAGGCGTGGGGTGCCGCAGGCTGTCGTTGCACGAGTGTCCACTGTGTGACCCGCAGTCGCTGCACGAGTGTCCGCTGTGTGACCCGCAGTCGCTGCACGAGTGTCCGCTGTGTGACCCGCAGTCGCTGCACGAGTGTCCGCTGTGTGACCCGCAGTCGCTGCACGAGTGTCCGCTGTGTGACCCGCAGTCGCTGCACGAGTGTCCGCTGTGTGACCCGCAGTCGCTGCACGAGTGTCCGCTGTGTGACCCGCAGTCGCTGCACGAGTGTCCGCTGTGTGACCCGCAGTCGCTGCACGAGTGTCCGCTGTGTGACCCGCAGTCGCTGCACGAGTGTCCGCTGTGTGACCCGCAGTCGCTGCACGAGTGTCCGCTGTGTGACCCGCAGTCGCTGCACGAGTGTCCGCTGTGTGACCCGCAGTCGCTGCACGAGTGTCCGCTGTGTGACCCGCAGTCGCTGCACGAGTGTCCGCTGTGTGACCCGCAGTCGCTGCACGAGTGTCCGCTGTGTGACCCGCAGTCGCTGCACGAGTGTCCGCTGTGTGACCCGCAGTCGCTGCACGAGTGTCCGCTGTGTGACCCGCAGTCGCTGCACGAGTGTCCGCTGTGTGACCCGCAGTCGCTGCACGAGTGTCCGCTGTGTGACCCGCAGTCGCTGCACGAGTGTCCGCTGTGTGACCCGCAGTCGTTGCACGAGTGTCCGCTGTGTGACCCACCGCTGCAGGGCCCCTTCTCGTGTAGGTGTTCGGTAGGCGCGTCCCGTGTCATGGTTCAGCGCGTGACAGTGAAGGAAACCCTCGACGCACGCATGCGACTAGAGCTTTCAGACTTCGTTTTCCGGAAGATTTTCTTTACTTACTGATTTGTCAGGAGGAGCGCGCGCAGGCAGGGGAGCAGCGGGCAGGGGGAGCGGCAGACTCCCGCGGGGCAGGCGCCCGACGTGGGACTCGATCCCTGGACCCTGGGATCATGATCCGAGCTGAAGGCAGACGCCTCACTGAGCCACTCCGCGTCCCTGGAGCTTTCGGACTATCAAGAGTGTCTCAGTGATTGTAAAAGGGCCCTCTTGGTGGTTTGCTTCTTTAACAGCTTTGCCCCACGACAAGCAGTGCTCCAGTGGGTTTTCTCTTACAGAAAATTGCTAAACTTCTGCTAGAATTTCTCTTGGGTAAATTTGTAGGGTGCATGTGCTTTTTCCCTTTGGCGGGTCTTGCCAGTTTGCCCTCCAGAAAGACTGGCCACTGGACGCCACCAGTGTACGTGAATGCTCGTTTCCTAGCCGCACATCGCTGAAGTAAATACAGATCTCTCCTCTTAAAGGTGAAACGTGGTATTTCTTGATTTTGATTTCCATTTTTAAAGTCAGATGGGTCATCTTCTATATTTTGTTGGCCTTTTCCATTTCTTCTCTTTTTGGTAAACTTTCATATAATTTGCTCATTTTTCTTTTTATTTTTGTCAACTTATGTGTACACCTTAGCAACCTAGTTCTGACTTTCTGTCAAGTGGACTACTCAGGTGGGATGGCTGAGTCCTGATTGTGTCCCCTCTGACCCTCAGTCTTTTGTTTCTCAGCGCTGAGTGTCTTTGTGAGGAGCCACGATGGGCTCGTGAAGGCCCTGTGCAGACTTCCTGTCTGTGCTGACAAGGTCTGGGTAGCTTCAGTGTCTGCCTCGCAGCCGCACTGTGTGTACGCTGCGTGTTCTGCAGCTCGAGACCTGAAAAGTGGGGCGTGGGGGCCAGTGTTGTGGGTGCAGCCTTTCTGGGCTCTGACTTCCACCCGTGGCTTCATGAACCATTTGGAGGACCCTTTCTCTTTTTTCTGGGGATTGGTGTGATTCCCATGGAGTGTTATGTTATCTTGGGTTTCATGTGTTTTCCTCCCTCTGGACATGGCTGGAGACCTTGAGCTCACCCTTGTGAGGTCATCAGCTCCCTCCAGAGCTGTAGTTTCATGAGGGGCCAGTGTGCCTCCTCTGGCATCTGTCTTGGTGCATACTTGGCCAAGTGGCACCTGGTGGGGAATTTGGTGGTTCCTCCTGTCTCCAGTGGGAACAGTGGTCAGGAGGGCAGTGTCTGCTCCACTTCCTGAGTGGTCTACCCGCCTGTGTGCTCATCCGGCTGTTGGGGAGGTACAGGGTGAAGCCGTAGGTAGCATCACACTGAACTGGAAGGATTCCAGAAAATTCCATTTCATTTCTTCACTGTTGTGTTTTTATATGCCAGCATATTTAGGTCTTCGGGTCTTGTGTTTTTTTTCTTTGTTGCTCGTATTTTTAGGCATGGTGTTTTGGGCTCAAGGGGATTATTAGCTCGGTCTCTGATCTTCCTTCTTAAACCAGAGTTCAGCACAGTTCATATTACAGGCAGTGATTCCTAATGTGTATTTCCTCTAGAAACTTCACTTGGAAATGTTGGCAGACCAGCCGCGGACAACTAAATACCACAATGTTATCCTGCAAAATAAAGAATCCCTGAAAGATAAAGTGATTCTGGATGTCGGCTGCGGAACAGGGATCATCAGCCTCTTTTGTGCCCACTATGCGCAGCCTAAAGCCGTGAGTAAGAAACAGCTCTCCTTCAGCAGCTTCGAGCCGAGTCTGGGGATGTGTCATCCTCATGCAAAGGCATCATGTTGGTGAAATGGGCAATGTGTTCGTGTGGGCTGAGCCTGTCGGCGGTCATGACCTCGGCCTGCTGAGTCACCAGCAGCACTGAGTAGAGTAGGACAGAGCAGAGAATATCCGAGTTGCGTGCGATCAGATGTTTTGTGTAACATGCTTATCAGCTAGAGAAACACGTGTCTGTGTGCTGGGGCTGGGCCGCTTGTGTAGGTCACTGTCCATGTGTTACCCCTGCACCGAACAAGGACCACCTGGCAGGGACAGGACAGTCCACTCTCCATGACGCATGCTGGGGTCCTTTCTCCTCTTCCCTACAAAGCATGTGTGAGGCTCCAGAGTTGAAGCCTCTGAAATGCCCCTGACACAGGTGGGTGAAATTCCAGTTTATACGGGAAACTGCAGGACAGGGATCACTGGTGTTCAGATGCTATCAGAACCAAGACGTAAGACTCAGGACCTTCCAGTGACAACCTGGGCTTGAAGCTGTCTCAGCCACTGGTACCCTTAAAGTCCGATCATTCTCAGGCCGGTGTGGGAAACTCTGGGGTATGTGGCTGTGTGTATGGGAGCTGGGCCACCGGGTCTGACCCACAGGGCCTCTGCGACGGGTACCCGGTGTGCATGCAGACTCTTCTGTCCACCGCAGTCCCCATCTGTTTTAGGCAGAAGGTGGAGTTAAGATGGGAGGTAGCGGGGCACCTGGGTGGCTCAGAGGGTTAAAGCCTCTGCCTTCAGCTCAGGTCATGATCTCAGGGTCCTGGGATCGAGCCCCGCATCGGGCTCTCTGCTGAGCAGGGAGCCTGCTTACCCCTCTCTGCCTGCCTCTCTGCCTACTTGTAATGTGTCTGTCTCTTTCTCTCTCTGTCAAATAAATAAATAAAATCTTTAAAAAAAAAAAAAAGATGGGAGGTAGCTCCCTTGTCAGGGCTTGGCTGTTGGAGGTCTGTCCCTGCTATCCAGCGCACCTCTTTCCTTCTGTCGCTGTTTTCTTTGAGGCTGCCTCTGGCTTGGCTGGAGCCTTGGGCCCAGGGAGAGTGGATGCCAGGCTGCTCTGTGGGTGGGACTCTTGCTGATGGCCCTTCTGTGACATGCAGGTGTACGCGGTGGAGGCCAGTGAGATGGCCCAGCACACAGGGCAGCTGGTCATGCAGAATGGCTTTGCCGACATCATCACTGTGTTCCAGCAGAAGGTGGAGGATGTGGTGCTGCCGGAGAAGGTGGACGTGCTGGTGTCCGAGTGGATGGGGACCTGCCTGCTGGTAAGGTGCACCGGGCCACGCGGGATGGCTGTGCATGGGCGCTGGGCCACGCGGGATGGCCATGGACAGGCGCTGGACCACGTGGGATGGCCGTGGATTGTGCCAGGGAAGTGCAGATTCCAGGGAGGGGTGTGGACTGGGTCTGGAGGGGCTGTTGTGAGCAGAACATCTTGAGGAGAGCCGTGGCTGTCGTGCTGAATGAAGCCACCTGGTGCTTGTCCGGGTGCTGTCTTCTGTTTCGTGCCGCACGGCCATGAGCCACGATACCCTGCCGTCCGTGATGTGGACAGACCTTGAAGGCATTATGCTAAGTGAAGTAAGTCAGACAGAGATACATCGTATGGTCTCATTTATACGTGGAATCTAAAACCAGCAACACAAAACTCACCCACCAGACTCCTAGAAAGAGATCACATTTGTGGTTAGTGGAGGGAGGGTGAGGGGAGAAAGAATTGGAGGGCTGTGGTTGAAAGGTCCAGACTTTCAGGTACCACGCAGGTGAGGACCGGGGCCACCACATACAGCGTGGCAACCCCAGTGACACTGCTGTGCGATGCACGGGACGGTCTTACCAGAGGACCGTCGACCCTCAAACAACGTGGGTTTGAAACGTGTGGGCTCTCTTATACATTGGGGTTTATTTTTTTTTTTTTGATAAATATAGGACAGTGCTTTATGATTTTAACATTTTCTTTTCTCTAGCTTACTTTGTCAGTACGCAGTACACAATACAAATAACATAAAATGCCTGTCGACTGTTTATGTTCCTGTTAAGGCTTCAGGCCAGGGTAGCCTATTAGGAATCTAGTTTTCGGGGAGTCAAAGATTCTGTGTGGATTTTTGACTGCGTGGGGTGTCAGTGTCTTAATCCCTGCTTATCCCAAGGTCAGCCATAGATCTAAGGGTGGTTTTTTTTTTAACTTTTTTTTTTTTAAGATTTTATTTATATATTTGACAGAGATCACAAGTAGGCAGAGAGGCAGGCAGAGAGGGGGAAACAGGCTCCCCACTGAGCAGAGAGCCCGATGCAGGGCTTGATCCCAGGAGATCTAAGAGTTTTTATCACAAGGCGAAGTTTTTCTATCTTTTCAGTGCGTCAGTAGGAAGTGATAGATAACCCTGTTGTAATCGTTTAACAATGTATGTAAACCAAATCACCAGGCTGTACACCTTCAACTTGTAATAATCTTAGAGAAAAGCCATAGGTTGGTGGAATTAAAAAAAAAAAAGGCACAAAAAAGCATGTACAACATGAATCCAGTTTTGTTTTTAAAAATCATACATACTGGTGCCCTCAGTTAAGTTTCTGACTCGGTTTTGGGCTCGTGTTGTGATCTCAGGGTTCCGAGACCGAGCCGTGCACTGGCCTCCCTGCCGAGCGTGGAGTCTGCCCGAGACTCTCTCCCCCTCTGCCCCTGTTCCCTGTGCACTCAGGCTCTCTGTCTCTCCAGTGCGTAAATAAAGAAGAAAATCATACGTAGCCATGACCTTGCTTTGGTTCCCAGTAAGACGGAGTAAAGCACACCCCACCCTGTCTCTCCACGTAATGCAGCTTTCGGTCCAAGACAGGGCTCAGGGAGACGCTGTTGCAGGACTTGGAACGGCATAGGAGCAGGCAGGCTGGGAAGGAGGACCGGGGTTTGAAGTACACTGAGCTGGTCTTGAGTTCATTGTCATTCTTCCTCTGGCTCTCCCCCCAGACACAGCGTCAGAAATGTAGATGAAACATCCATTCTTCTGAAATCTGCAACCTTCCAATTAGAGGCCTGCTTCTAACTCACAATGAAGTAGATAACCTGAATAATGCAATAACTAGTAAAGATATTGAACTTACAGTTGAAGACCTTCTGAAGGGAAATCTGTAGGCCTAAATTATTTCACTGGTGAAATGTGTGAACACATTCTAGGAAAGAATAACACCAGATCTGAACAGGGTCTTTCAGAAGATGGAAGAGGACAGACTTCCCAGCTCACTTGGTGAGACCTGCATGACCTGAATACCAAACCCTAACCAAAAACCCTCCTGTTCATAAATGCAGAAGTCCTCAGGAGTACTAGCAAGTGTAGCCCCGCAGTCCACAAAAGGAATAACGTTCTAACAGAGAAGAGGTTATCTTTGGAATTGAAGGCTGGTTCAGTATTTAAAGATGAATCTGTGTGGGATGCCTGGGTGGTGGCTCAGTCGTTGGGCATCTGGCTTCAGCTCGGGTCATGATCCTAGGGTCCCGGGATGGGGCTCCCTGCCCAGCGGGAGGCCTGCTTCTCTCTCTCCCACTCCCCTGCTTGTGTCCCCTCTCTCGCTGTCTCTCAATCTCTGTCATATTAAAAAGAATCTGTGTAATCTATATTAACATATGAACAGTTTACAAGATAAAACATGACTCTATCAGTTAATGCACAAAGGGTTTAGCGACATTCAAAATATTTTAAAAAATTCTACTGAGATTTCTTCTTTGATTCTGTATTTGTTTTTTTTTAGAAATACTTTTTCAGGGCGCCTGGGTGGCTCAGTGGGTTAAGCCGCTGCCTTCGGCTCAGGTCATGATCTCAGGGTCCTGGGATTGAGTCCCGCATCGGGCTCTCTGCTCGGCGGGGAGCCTGCTTCCTCCTCTCTCTCTCTCTGCTTGCCTCTCTGCCTACTTGTGATCTCTGTCTGTCAAATAAATAAATAAAATCTTTAAAAAAAAAAAAAAAGGAATACTTTTTCATTTCTCCACTGACGTTTGATTATCCAGCTATCTTTCTGTTTTGATTTCTGGCTTAACTCTGTTAAAACTGTGGTCTGAGAGCAGACATTGTATGATTTCTCTTCTTGTACATTTGTGAAGATGTGTTTTATGGCCCAGAGCGTGTGTCTCTTGGAGAGTGCTCTGTGGGTGCCCGGGAAGGAGAGAACGTGTGTCTTGGAGATGTTCTGTGGGAGCCTGAGAAGGACAGAACGTGTCTTACGGAGAGCGCTCCGTGGAGGCCGGGAAGGAGGTGTATTCTGCCCTGGATGAAGCGGTTTGTAGATGTGCAGCACAGCCCGGGGTAGATGGTGGTGGTGAGTTCACCGTGTCCTGGCAGGCTTTCTGCCTGTTGGATCTGTTCTTCTCTGGGACAGGGCCGCCGGCTGCTGCTCTCTCCTTGCAGCTCTCTGTGTTTCCCCTCACACATGGTGCTCTGTGGTTAGGGTGTATAAGCTCTTGTTGGAGAATTGACCCCTTCGTCGTTTTATCTCTGATACCTTCCTTCCTCTGAAGTCTGCTCTGTCTGAAATTAACAAGGTACTCCTGCTTTTTGTGGGTCAGTGTTAGCATCGTATGCCTGTCTCCGTCCATTTACTTTTAATTTCTGTGTATCAGTATATCTATTTGTTCATTTTATTCTTAACTTTCAAAGAACATTTCAGTAATCTGTACACCCCATGTGGGGCTCGAACTCATGACCCTGAGATCTAGAGTTGCACACCCTTCTGACTGAGCCGGGTGGGTGCCCCGTCAGTGTATTTGCAGTTTCTTAGAGACAGCACCTTCTTCAGTCTTAGTGTTTTTTTTTTTTTTTTAAATTTTTAATTTTTTATTGTTTTATAAACATATGTATTTTTTTTTTAAAGAATTTATTTATTTATTTGACAGACAGAGATCACAAGTAGGCAGAGAGGCAGGCAGAGAAAGAGAGAGAGAGAGGGAAGCAGGCTCCCCGCTGAGCAGAGAGCCCGATGCGGGGCTTGATCCCAGGACCCTGAGATCATGACCTGAGCCGAAGGCAGCGCCTTAACCCACTGAGCCACCCAGGCGCCCCTAAACATATGTATTTTTATCCCCAGGGGTACAGGTCTGTGAATCGCAAGGTTTGCACACTTCACAGCACTCACCATAGCACATACCCTCCCCAGTGTCTCGGTCTTCGTTTTTGAACCACTCTGATAATCTCTGTCTTTTAATTGGTATGTTTAGACCATGGGCATTCAAAGTGATTGTTAATATAGTCGATTAATTTATACACCATATTGTTACTGTGTTCTATTTGTTGTTCTTTGTTCCTGTTTTTTTCTTACACTCTTTTTTCTTTTTGTTTTTTTAAGCAAATAAATAAAGGGAATAATGAGTATAAATTAAGGGCGAGTTAATTTAATCCCCAGAAGTGTGTTGGTTTAGAACCTGACATGAACATGCCTTGATAATGTAAGCAAGATTCATATTTTCATAAATTGATGTTATGTTCGCTTTGTAGACCATTTCCAGCTTTTAAAAAATATTTCTCAGATGTAATCTCTCTTGAAGCTCACTTTTTTTTAATTTTTAAAATTTCTTTTCAGTGTACCAGAACTCATTGTTTATGCACCACACCCAGTGCTCCATACAGTACGTGTCCTCCTTAATACCCACCACCAGGCTCACCCAAGCCCACACCCACCTCCCCTCCAAAACCCTCAGATTGTTTCTCAGAGTCCACAGTCTCTCATGGTTCACCTCCCCTTCCAATTTCCCTCAACTCCCTTCTCTCCATCTCCCCTTGTCCTCCGTGTTATTCCTTATGCTCCACAAATAAGTGAAACCATATGATGATTGACTCTCTCTGTTTGACTTATTTCACTCAGCATAATCTCTTCCAGTCCCGTCCATGTTGCTACAAAAGTTGGGTATTCGTCCTTTCTGATGGAGGCATCATACTCCATAGTGTATATGGACCACATCTTCCTTATCCATTCGTCCGTTGAAGGGCATCTTGGTTCTTTCCACAGTTTGGTGACCGTGGCCATTGCTGCTGTGAACATTGGGGTACAGATGGCCCTTCTTTTCACTGCATCTGTATCTTTGGGGCAAATATCCAGTAGTGCAATTGTAGGGTCATAAGGTAGCTCTATCTTTAATTTCTTGAGGAATCTCCACACTGTTCTCCAAAGTGGCTGCACCAACCTGCATTCCCACCAACAGTGTAAGAGGGTCCCCCTTTCTCCGCATCCTCTCCAGCACATGTTGTTTCCTGTCTTGCTAATTTTGGCCATTCTAACTGGTGCACGGTGTATCTCAGTGTGGTTTTGATTTGAATCTCCCTGAGGGCTAGTGATGATGAACACCTTTTCATGTGTCTGATAGACATTTATATGTCTTCATTGGAGAAGTGTCTGTTCATGTCTTCTGCCCATTTTTTTGACATGATTATCTGTTTTGTGTGTGTTGAGTTTCAGGAGTTCTTTATAGATCCTGGATATCAGCCTTTTGTCTGTACTGTCATTTGCAAGTATCTTCTCCCATTCTGTGGGTTGCCTCTTTGTTTTGTGGACTGTTTCCTTTGCTGTGCGGAAGCTTTTAATCTTGATGAAGTCCCCAAAATTCATTTTCCTTTTTGTTTCCTTTCCCTCTGGAGACATGTCTTGAAAGAAGTTGCTGTAGCCGATGTGAAGAGGTTACTGCCTATGTTCTCCTCTAGGATTCTGATGGATTCCTGCCTCACATTGAGGTCTTTTACCCATTTCAAGTTTATCTTTGTATAGGGTATAAGAGAATGGTCGAGTTTCATTCTTCTACACATAGCTGTCCAAATTTCCCAGCACTATTTACTGAAGAGACTGTCTTTTTTCTACTGGATATTTTTTCCTGTTTTGTCGAAGATTATTTGACCAAAGAGTTGAGGATCCATATCTGGGCTCTCTACTCTGTTCCACTGGTCTATGTGTCTGTTTTTGTGCCAGTACCATGGTGTCTTGGTGATCACAGCTTTGTAGTAAAGCTTGAAATCAGGCAACGTGATGCCGCCAGTTTTTTCTTTTTCAGCATTTCTTTAGCAATTCAGGGTCTCTTCTGGTTCCATACAAATTTTAGGATTATTTCCTCCAGCTCTTTGAAAAATACCGGTGGGATTTTGATTGGAATGGCATTAAAAGGTTAGATTGCTCCAGGCAGTACAGACATTTTAACAACGTTTATTCTTCCGATCCTTGAGCATGGAATGGTCTTCCATCTTTTTTTGTCTTCTTCGATTTCTTTCATGAGTGTTCTGTAGTTCCTCGAGTACAGATCCTTTACCTCTTTGGTTAGGTTTATTCCCAGGTATCTTATGGTTCTTGGTGCTATAGTAAATGGAATCGATTCTCTAATTTCCCTTTGAAGCTCACTTCTTTTTCTGTAATCTGTTTATCTGTTGTCTATCTTCTCTTGCATTGAGGTATAATTAGGAAATAGTAAGATAGCAAAGTGTGCAGTTTGATGACTTGGTGTTTGTGTACATTACCGACAGCTTCCCCATTGCCCCACTGCGCCATTGAGTTAACACATCTGTCACCTCCCCATGATGGTGTTGTCATCTGTAGTCACCTGGGTATATAATAGATACTCAGACCTTCCTCATTTTATAATTGATAGTTTTTTGCCAGTGTCTCCCTATTTTCCTCACCCCTGAGCTCCTGGTAACCACTTTTTTACTTTCTGTTTCTACGGGTTCAGTTAAAAAAAATTTTATTTTTAGAATTTCACGTGTAAGTGACAGGATGCAGTGTCGGTCTGTCTCTGTGTGGCTCACTTCAGTAGCTGAAGGCCCTCTAGCATCGTCCGTGTTCCTGCGGACGGCAGGCCTTCCTCCGTCCCAGGGCTGCGGGGTTCCCCGCCGTGTTTGTCCATGTCTAGAGTGTGTGTCACGTGGTCTCAGGAATGCATCTCCCGCTTTTTCTTTGATCCGTTAGTCTGTCAGGGCATCCCCAGACTGTTGTCCTGGCTTGGTTATTGTGAGCACAGGAGCACCTCTCTGAGATAGTGGTTTTGTTTCCTCTGGATATAGCCCGGAAGTGGGATTGCTGGGTCTCGTGGTGTTTCTAGTTTTGATTTCCTGAGGGTCCTCCACACGGGTTCCCACAGTGGCTGCGCCGGTTTATGTTCCCACCCGCGGTGCGAGAGCCTGCCCTTTTCTGCATATTCTTGCTAGCATCTGCTATGTGTTGTATTATTTTAAAGATTTATTTATTTATTTTAGAGCAAGGGAGAGAGAGCACAGGGAGGAGAGGCAGAGGGAGAGAGAGAGAGGCAGACTCCCCGCTGACCACGGAGCCTGACATGGGACTCAGGCCCACGACCCTGACATCATGACCTGAACCGAAACCAGGAGTCAGATGCTCAGCCGACTGCACCACCCGGTCATTCCACCTGTTGGCTTTTTGATAATTGACATAAGGGGTATGATTTCACACCTCAGTGTGGCTTTGTTTTGCATTCCCTGATGCTCAGTGACACTGAGCACCTTTTCATGTGTCCGTTGCCCTCTGTATGACTTTGGAAAACAAGTCCCTTTGTCCAGTTAAAATAGTTTTTTTTCTGTTGGGTTGTATGGGTTCCTTGTATGTTTTGGGTTTTCACCCCTTATTGGGTGAAACTTTATCTTTTTGTTGCTGATGATTTCCTTTGCTGTGCAGACGCTTTTCAGTTTGATGTAGCCCCATTTGTTTATTTTTGCTTTTGTTGTCTTTGCTTTTAGTGTCTAATCCAAAAAACGACTGGCACGGTCAGTTCAGGGAGCTTATTCCCTGTGTTTGCTTCTAAGAATTTTTTGGTTTTAGATTTTGTAATCAAGTCTCTAATCCATTTGGAGTCGATTTTCGTGTGTGTTGTAAGACAGTGGTCCTGTTCACTCTTGGGCATGCAGCAACCTGGTTTTCCCAGCACCATCTCGAAGACTTTCTCCTCTCCACCTTGTCTGTTCTCGGCTTCTTTGTTGAAAATTAATTGATCACATATGCATGGGGTAACTTCCGGAGTCTCTGTTCCGTTCCGTTGACTTACGCGTCTGTTTTTATGGCAGTACTGTATTGTTTTGATTCCGACAGCTTTATAATACAGTTTGAACCCAGGAAATGCTACGACTCTGGCTTCGGTCTTCTTTCTCAAGATTGCTGTGTTCAGTTGGAGTCTTTGGACCGCTTTTCCTATTTCTGTGAGAAATGCCATTAGGATTTCGATAGAGATTGAATTGAATCTATAGATTGAGAAGTGTGGACAGGTAAACAATTCTGATTCTTCCTGTCCATGAGCAGGGGATGTCTTTCTGTTTGTGTCTTCTTTAATTTCTTTCTTCATTGTCTTTTTTACTCCCCTTGGTTAAATTTATTTTGAGGTATTTTTAAGTTATTATTATTATTTTAAAAGCTTTTATTTATTCATTTGACAGACAGAGATCACAAGTAGGCAGAGAGGCAGGCAGAGCGAGGAGAAAGCAGGCTCCCCGCTGAGCAGAGAGCCTGATGCTCGGGACTCAGAGCCCGATCCCAGGACTGGGATCATGACTTAGCCGAAGGTAGAGGCTTTAACCCATTGAGCCACCGAGGCACCCCAAGGTATTTTATTATTATTATTATTATTTTTTTGGTATTTTATTATTTTTGATGGAACTGTAAATGGGATTATTTTCTTAATTTCTCTTTCTCATAGTTTATTGTTAGTGTATAGAAGCACAACTGATTTTTGCATATTAATATCATATTCTGCAGCTTTATTGAATTTGTTATTCTGAAGGTTTTTTTGGTGGAGTCTTTAGGATTTTCTATATATAATACGTCATCTGCAAATAGAGAGAGTTTTACTTCTTCTCTTCTGCTTTGGATGTTTATTAAATTTCTTTTCCTTGCCTTGCTGTGGCTAGGACTTTCAGGACTATGTTGAATGAAAATGGTGAGAGAGGACATGCCTGGCTTTCATGTGATCTTACAGGAAAGCTTTCTGCTTTTCATGGTCGAGTATGTTGCTAGCTCTAGGCTTGACATATGTGGCTTTTATTATGTTGTGGGATATTCTCCTAATTTGTAGATGTTTGGTTTTGATCATGGAATATAGTTGAATTTTATTTTTTTATTTTTTATTTATTTGACAGAGAGAGATCACAAGTAGGCAGAGAGAGAGGAGGAAGCAGGCTCCCCGCTGAGCAGAGAGCCCGATGTGGGACTCGATCCCAGGACCCTGAGATCATGACCCGAGCCGAAGGCAGCGGCCCAACCCACTGAGCCACCCAGGCGCCCCTAGTTGAATTTTATTAATGCTTTTTCTGCACGTATTGAAATGACTATATGATTTTTATCCTTCATTTTGTTGATGTGGTATATCACATCTACTGATTTGCTGTATGTTGAACTGTGTTTGCATCCCAGAAGTAAATCCCACTTGATCGAGGGTTAGGATCCTTTTATTGTACTGCTGGATTCAGGAGGCTAATTTTTGTTTGTTTGTACACTAACAGTGTACAGTAGCTTTTGCAGTAGCCCCCAGATGTGAAATACTTAGAAAGGCAACAAGACATGTACAAGTTTTATAGGCCAAAACTATAAGGTGCTGATGAAAGAGGTCACAGAAAACCCGAATAAATGGAGAGATACAGTGTTCATGGACTGGAAGACAAATTGGGAATGATGTTCATACATTGGTCTGTAGACAGAACACAGTTCCAGTCAGGGTCGGAGCAGGGTTGTTTGGTCTGTGTAGACGAGCTCATTGTAAACTTTATTTGGAAAGTACAGAAACTAGAATAGTTGGTACAATTTTTTTAATTTTAATTTTTAAAGATTTTATTTATTTATTTGACAGAGAGAAATCACAAGTAGATGGAGAGGCAGGCAGAGAGAGAGAGAGGGAGGCAGGCTCTCTGCTGAGCAGAGAGCCCGGTGCGGGACTCGATCCCAGGACCCTGAGATCATGACCTGACCCGAAGGCAGCGGCTTAACCCACTGAGCCACCCAGGCGCCCCAATTTTTAAATTTTTAAATAAACATATAATGTATTTTTATCCCCAGGGGTACAGGTCTGTGACTCACCAGGTTTACACATTTCATAGCACTCATCATAGCACATACCCTCTCCAATGTCCATATCCCCATTACACTCTCCTGTCCCCCCTTCCCAGCAGCCCTCAGTCTGTTTTTTGAGATTGAGTCTTATGGTTTGTCTCCCTCCCAATCCCATCTTCTTTCATTTTTTCTTTTCCTACCCCCTAAACCCTCTATGTTGCATCTCCACTTCCTCATATCAGGGAGATCATATGATAGTTGTCTTTCTCCGATTGACTTATTTCACTAAGCATGATACCCTCTAGTTCCATCCACGTCGTCGCAAATGGCAAGATTTCATTTCTTTTGATGGCTGCATAGTATTCCATTGTGTATATACACCACATCTTCTTTGTCCATTCATCTGTTGATGGACATCTAGGTTCTTTCCATAGTTTGGCTATTGTGGACATTGCCTGATATGAACATTCAGGCGCACGTGCCCCTTCGGATCACCACGTTTGTATTTTTAGGGTAAATACCCAGTAGTGCAATCGCTGGGTCACAGGGTAGCTCTGTTTTCAACTTTTTGAGGACCCTCCATTCTGTTCTTCAGAGTGGCTGCACCAGCTTGTATTCCCACCAACAGTGCAGGAGGGTTCCCCTTTCTCCGCATCCTCGCCAGCATCTGTCATTTCCTGACTTGTTGATTTTAGCCATTCTGACTGGTGTGAGGTGGGATCTCATTGTGGTTTTGATTCATATTTCCCTGATCATGAGTGATGTGGAGCACTTTTTCATGTGTCTGTTGGCCATCTGGATGTCTTCTTTGCAGAAATGTCTGTTCATGTCTTCTGCCCATTTCTTGATTGGATTATTTGTTTTGAGTTTGCCAAGCTCTTTATGGATTTTGGACACTAGCCCTTTATCTGACATGTCGTTTGCAGATATCTTCTCCATTCTGTCAGGTGTCTTTTGGTTTTGTTAAAATTGTATTTATTGGAGAGAGAGCGAATGAGCCCAAGCAGGGGGAGGGGCAGGCTGAGGGAGTTGCAGGAAGAGGGAAAGAGGGAGAAGCGGGCGACGCGGGGCTCGATCCCAGGACCCTGAGATCATGACCTGAGCCGAAGGCAGATCCTCAACCCACCGAGCCCCCCAGGCGGATACAATTTTTAAAAGAAGAATAAAATCTGAAGGATTACGTGCCTGACTTTAAAACTTAGTGTAAAGCTGTGTGGTAGAAACAGTGCGGTACTGGTGACAGGACAGACACATGGGTCGATGGCTAAAGTAGAGACATTGATCCCTAAAAACATGGTTAACTGATCTTTTTAACAGGGGAGCAGGATCAGTTTAATGGAGAAAAGATAGTCTTTTCATTGGAAGATATTGGCACAGTTAGTTGGCCATCCACATGTGAAAAAGAAAAGAGAAAAAGAACTTCATTTTTAAGCCTCATATGTTCTTCCAAAAAATTCAAAATTGATTCTAGATCTAATAGCGTAGACTGTAAAACTATAAAACTTTAAAAGGAAATCTTGGGAGGAAATTGTCATGGGTTAGGCAAAGAGTTTTTGGTTGATTCTTAAGTACGATCCATTAAAGGAAAAGTGCATATGCTAGACTTTATCAGAATTAAAAATGTCTGCTCTGTAAAAGAAAATGAAAAAACATGGTAAGAGTGGGAGAAAGTATTTGCAAATCACATATTTAATACGTGTCCTGAATTTACAAACAGCTCTCAAAACTCCACAGGAAGAAAGTAAACAACCTAAGTGAAAAATGTGCAAAAGACTTGAACAGAGAGTTTGCCAGAGTATACAGATGTCTGAGAAGGGAGTGTGAGAAAAGACAGGAAGCAGAGCAGTCACCAGGGGACACAGACTGGGCTGTACGCGGTGCCACCACACGCCTGCCGGGGTGGCTGCAGTTTCTGTGCTTCCGAGTGCCGTGGACCGCCGAGGCTCCCGGCACTGACGCGGCCGCTCTGGGGCCATTGGGCAGTGTCCTCTGGAGGTACCGGTGCGCTTGCTGTGTGACTCGGTGATTCCAGTTTGGGTACTGACACGGAAACGCCGGCTGTGCCCACACACAAACCTGTACGTGCTTACACTGCTCCAGTTAAAATTGCCAAAAAGCTGGAAACAACCCAAATGTCCGCCGGCAGGTGACTGGATGCGCGTCTGGGGTACATCCGCACCAGGGCTGTTGCTGGGCGATGAAGGATGGGCGGCTGGTACTCGGATGCCAGGGACAGACCCCAGAGAGCTGGTGGCATCGGTAAGGGTAACGGAACCAGTGTGATACCGTAACAAGGAAAGACGTAGGACAGGATGGAAAGCACAAGACAGAAGCTATTAGTGTAGAAAACAGTTGTTCCATTTGTGTGACATTCTCCAAAAGAGCTGCGGGGAGGCCGCTGAGTGGCTTCTAGAGGTCCGGGGTGGTGGGAGGAGGGTTTTGGGGTCATGCAGCTGTTCTGTGTCCCGAGTGTGGTTACACAGATCCATACGAGGGTCATGCAGCTGTTCTGTGTCCCGAGTGTGGTTACACAGATCCATACGAGGGTCATGCAGCTGTTCTGTGTCCCGAGTGTGGATACACAGATCCATATGAGGGTCATGCAGCTGTTCTGTGTCCCGATTGTGGATACACAGGTCCATACAAGGGTTAAAATTGGTAGACTGGCTGATTGACCATAGATAGTTTAATAAAATAGAATTAAAAATTATCTGTATATGGTTTTCACCTGCGTGCATGTCTGTGTACGTGAAGAAAAGTCCTTGGGATAAAGTGCCAAGCGAGCAGTGGTTCCTTGGGTCCTGGGTTTACTCATGACTTTTGTTTAGGTTTGTGCTTTTCTGACTTTTCTGAATGTTTCCATACTGAACATCCACTACTTCTGAAATGAAAACCGCCTGAAAGTATTTGAGAAAAAACCCTTAGTGGCTTCCCTTCAGCTGCAGAACGAAGTGCCTCTAGCCTTCCCTGCACACTCCCGCACACTCCCCGCACACTCCTTGCACACTGGCAGCACACTCCTGGCAGAGTCCCCACTCGCCCCCCACACGCTCCCTGCATGCTCTCCACACTCCCTGGTTCTGACACAAAGGCTGGCTTCCTGCCGCTGCTGTCTCAGGCTGAGGCATCGCTCCGCCTGTCCAGGGAGCTCTGAGGGCGTCGGGAGCTGTCAGGCTGCTCTTACGACTTAAGTGCCATGTGAACCTCCATGGCGCGTCTGCTTTTAATGTCTCGTGTTTTTAGGAGGTGATTTCAGTGAACTTACAGGATTGTGATAATTCTGAGAGTACCCCAGGCCAAGTTTACCCAGTCTGACAGTGAAAACGCCGCGGCCCTTTGGGGCTGTTAGAAACGGGGTAGCAGCTGGCGTGGGGTGGCGGGGGACGGGGGGACGGGGTGAAGCTGTCTCCTGACCGGAGGCCGCCTGGCTGTAGACTCAGTCTCACGGGGGCTGGTGGGACTCTGGCCGAGGCCGTGGTAAGGGTCAGTGCCACCGCTGCTGTGGGTACAGGTCGGCCCCCCAGACAACTGGTCCCAGACGCCACCGCTGCTGTGGGTGCAGGTCGGCCCCCCAGACAACTGGTCCCAGACGCGGCCTCCGCCGCTGTGTGCCCTGTGTGTCTCCCTCCTGTGCAGTTTGAGTTCATGATCGAGTCGATCCTGTACGCCCGGGACGCGTGGCTGAAGGAGGGCGGGGTCATCTGGCCGACCACGGCCGCGCTGCACCTGGTGCCCTGCAGCGCCGACCGGGACTACCGCAGCAAGGTGCTCTTCTGGGACAACGCCTACGAGTTCAACCTCAGTGCCCTCAAGTGAGTGCGGTGGGCCGTGTGCCGGCGTGTTCTGCTGCGCGGGCTGGGGAGACCCCGAGTGCGGAGCCCGCCACGGTGCTGGGGGGGTTCACGCCAGGCCAGAGAACTTGGCAGGCCGACCCTCGAGCCTTTACGCCGGTAGCAGATGTGACGGGAGTTAGCAAGGCTCAAATATGGTGGGAAAATGTGGTCACGGTTACAGATGAGGCCTTTATCGGTACATGGTCTGTTAACACACAATATGTGCTCCTACTAAGAGCTGTTCAGTTTTAAAGGATCAGAACAGGTTATTTGTGAAGTCATCCCTGGCAGTTTGCAGAGGAAGCGACATCCCACAGTGCGCGCTTTCCTCCTTCAGCGGACGCACTTGCACCGCTGAACTCGGTTGTAATCTAAAATGATTGGCGGATGAGCCCTTCATGTTCCCGCTGTTGCCGCTCGTTAGAAGATGGTGACAGAAGCTGGTGTGCCTTGGTTGTCCAGGGGTGCCAGCGTCAGCCCTGGGAAGTAGGGGCCCCCACGGCTCAGTACTGCAGGACGTCTCACGTATGCCGTGAGGGCCCGGGGAGCATGGACGTCTGCTGGGTGCAGAAGAAGGGAGGCTCTGGGCCCTTTTGGCCTTTATTAAGCAACTCAGAAAGAGAGATGATAATGCCAAGGGAAGACGCCTTCCCCAGTTAACATGCTGGACCACTGCACTCTCAACCCAAACCCCACAGAGGATGGGGAGGACAGGTCCCCGGCAGAGCCGGCCCCTCATTCTTCGAGGGCCAGGTGTGAGGTCTAAGCTGGGGGCCCAGTGATGAAGGCAGAGTGGTCCTGAGCCAGGAAAGGACAGAGCAGCGGCCCAGGATGGGCCCGCGCAGTGTGTGTGGGAGACCTGAGGCGTGAGGGGCACAGGCGGCAGAGTGCTCTGGGCCACGGATGAGCCGCTTGAAACTTCTTTCCTTCTCTCATGCTGTGCGCTGAAATTTAATTTCCCATGCATTTAAGAGTTTTGTGTTAAAGCATCTGCATCAGCTCTCGGAATCGGTGGGGGCCCATGTGTCAGGTTTTGGATGGAAAGAAAGTGGCCAGAAAGAAGGAAAGCGCCGCTGGACTTGAGTCTGTACAAACGGACAGCCTCCGCGAGTCGGCAGCTGAACACGGTTTAAAAGGCAGCCGCGGCTTGGAGGGAGGTGCCAGCTGGCAGACCCTAGAGTCAGTTAGCAAAAGCTGAGTGTCCAGTGAAATTATAGCCCAGTCACAGGAATAAGCAAGTCACAAAAACTAAATAAAGTCACCAATAAATATTTGAAAGAAATCCCAGCATCATTAGTGATTGAAACGCAAATTAAAGGCCATTTTTGCCAACCGGATGGACAAAGATCACATTAAAACGGCAGTTGGTGCTGCCTGAGCTGTGGGTGAGATGAGGGAGACGCACCCGTGTGCCCAGAGCTGTGGGTGCGGGGGGCATCCGCCCCCTTCCCCGTCGGTCCCGCCACGGCATGCTCCCGAACACACAGCACGGGGAACAGACGGTCCCGTAGAGCGTGGTGGATGGCTGTACACCCGTCCGATGGATTAGGACATGGTGGCACCCGGGGGGGGCACAGACCACATACACAGAATGCCTTCTGCTTGCATAAAAACATACAACTAGAGCTCCAGGGGGAAAATGACTGTAGCAGAGTGCCGAGGCAAGGGCATGCTCCCAAGGTTTTTCTTTGGACTTTTCTGTATTTTCCCAATTCTTTATATGTGCATAATTATTTTTATCATAAAAATATTTTTTAAAACGTGGCCATATCGTGGCGTCATTAAAATGTTGACTTCTAATTATTTTAGAAGTTAGTGCTGTGCTCAATTTTTGAACCATTTCCCGTGGTAAGTGGCAAGCACCACGTTCCGCAGTGGGGTCAGGCGCAGTGACGAGGGACGGTGCGGGGGCTCAGCCCGTGTGCGGGGACCCCTCCTGAGAGTCGGGCTGATGCGGGTCAGAGAGGGTCACCTAGGGCAGGAGTGTCCCATTTACTGTGGATATCTTACTGTCCCGTACTCACCCTTCTCCTGCCGTGAGAGGACGTGTCCACGGGATGAGGTTGGGTCGGGCGAGGGAGCCGCGCTGGGCTCCCACGGACGCTGTCCACGAGTCAGGGGGAGGGCGGTGGGATGGGTCCGGGCGCTGCCTGCAAGGGGACGGTTGGTTCGCAGGAGCCCAGGCCCTGCGCAGAGCGTGGAGCTGGGAGACGCTCGCACTGCGGTCTCGCCAGGCCGCTGTGGGGACCTCCAGCCCGTCTCCGTGTCCTTGTGCCGCAGGCCGTGGCTTGGAACTCCTGCGGATGCTGGAGAGAAGCTGCAGTGCTGGGGGCGTGCGTGCATGCGTGTGTCAGAGCCCGAGACGTCGGTCCGCGCCTCTGAGCAATGCCTTTGACTTTTTCCCTAGATCTTTAGCAATTAAGGAGTTTTTTTCGAAGCCCAAGTATAACCACATTTTGAAACCAGAAGACTGTCTCTCGGAGCCGTGCACCATATTACAGCTGGACATGAGGACTGTGCAGATCGCGGACCTGGAGGTGAGACCAGACGCGCTTCCCTCTCGTGTTGTCAGCGGCGCACGCGCACCGAGACTTCTCTGCGGATGTCATGGGCCTTGCTTTGATCTTCTTTATGTTTGATTTTGTATTTTATATTTTTAAGTTATTTTCTTTGCCGCTGGCCTCTTCAACGTCATCCGTTCTTTTCAGATTTATGTTTAATATTTTCAGCGTCTTTGGATTCTAATACATCATATCCAGTTTCTTCAAGGACTGAATTAAAATTGTTTTCACTACCGTTGAGGACAGAAGTCTTAATTCTTACTTTTACTTCCCCCTGTTGCCACGAGGTGGTGCGTGTGGCTGCGGGACTTCATTGGACGGTGTGCGGGGAGGTGCAGGAGCAGCGAGCGAGTGTGGGGTCCCGGGCAGCCCTGCAGGGTTCCGACGGGCAGAACAACGTGGAGACTGGACTCTTTTTTTTTTTTTTTTAAGATTTTTAAATTTATTTATCAGAGACAGGGAGAGAGCGCGAGCACAGGCAGACAGAATGGCAGGCAGAGGCAGAGGGAGAAGCAGGCTCCCCGCTGAGCAAGGAGCCCGATGTGGGACTCGATCCCAGGACGCTGGGATCATGACCTGAGCCGAAGGCAGCTGCTTAATCCACTGAGCCACCCAGGCGTCCCGAGACTGAACTCTTGACTCTGCACGTAGTTTTGCAGAATAGAGACCGGCCTGGAGCTTCATTTATGCAATGAATTGAGAGGAGATTCGGTTCCACTCCTGTCTGGGCGGATGAGGCCCAGATTGCTTGAAACCTTTTCCCATTATCTGCAGCATTTGGATTTATGATGCCAGTTTTAGTAGTTTCAGGAGGAGGAAATTTTACGTGGTGTTGAGGTGTTCAACTAAACCAGCAAGTCCCGTTCGCCGTTGCTAACTAGACGGTTCTGAGGGCAGGGCAGGGCGGTGGGATCCGTGGGGCGGGCCCGGGCGGACAGTTGCTAGTTCTTGCTCGGGGGGACCCTCGTGGCCCAGTCCTGTGCTTACAGAACCCGTGTCCCCTTCTTACCGCCCGCTTGAACAGACGATGAAAGGCGAGCTGCACTTCGAGATCAGGAAAGCCGGCGCGCTGCACGGGTTCACGGCCTGGTTCAGTGTGCGGTTCCAGAGTCTGGAGGAGGACGAGCCCCAGCTGGTGTTGAGCACAGGCCCCTTCCACCCGTGAGTGTGCGTCTCCCGCGGGGTCCCCACCAGCAGCCCCGGGAGGAGCTGACGCGGCTGGCCTTCCTTCCGGTGGTCAGCCCTCCGGCCGAGACCCAGTGGTCCTGGGCCGCGGAGCAGGGAGTGCAGGCCCTGGGCGGGCAAGTCCAGGCAGGGCCCCACCCGTCCCCGCGCTGGGCTCTCCTGGGCTGCCCTCTGACCCCTGCGTGACTAGGAGAAGCAGACTTGGTCTTGGCCCTGGAAGCTGCTTTAGCGTCCTGTGGTCTCATAGAGCTCTAGGGGCTTTCTACTCCAGCTGTCCAGGGGAAGGTCAGTGCTTCTTGAGACAAATTTCTTAAAAAGAGATTTTATTTATTTACTTGTCAGAGAAAGCACAAGCAGGGGAAGCGACAGCCAGAGGGAGGAAGCAGGATCCCCGCTGGGCCAGGGAGCCCGATGTGGGACTTGATCCCAGGACAGTGGGATCATGACCTGAGCCGAAGGCAGAGGCTTCGCATACTGAGCCCCCCCAGGTGCCCCTTGAGACAACTTTTCATGCAGTAACATGATGCCGCTCACTTGCTTGACACACTGGGAAGCTTCTGTGGTCGACAACAGCCCCCGTGGGGATGCTGCCTCCCTCTGACGCCTTTTTTGTCCTATTCGGTAACTGGTCTGGACCAGGGAGGGTTGCGGCAACACCCGGTTAGATGCCGGCTATGGCAGTGGGCCCAGGAGGACCCCAGATGCCCTTCTGGAAAGTGGGGGCAGAGGCGAGGGGCTGTGCGCCCTGTGTCCTGTGGAGGAGGCGGGGCTGGGCTCTGGCCAGCTTTCCGTCCAGGTCCCGCGAGCACAGATGCGAGGTGAGGGTAGGACCATGGCAGACACCCAGGGGACTGTCGTGTGCTGGGGTGGTCTCCCCTGGAGCGTCCACACACAGGTGGTGTGGGCTTGCAGGGTGCAGACACGGGACGGGCGCTCTGTGAGGGTGGAGAGAGACCCTCCCAGTGGTTGGGGCAGGAGGGAGGGGGTGCCGGTGAGCGGGACCGTGGGCTGCATGCCAGGTGTGGGGCAGAGGCGGCAGGGGGTGGTCGGGCCAAGCTGTCCGAGCCGGTAAGACCTGAGGAGCTCGGGAGTGTGACTGTGTCTCCCGGAGGTTACGTCTGTCCCGCTCACCTTCCCCCGGGCTTGCACGGGAACGAAGACTTGTTGGGCTGCAGAAACGGGGACTCCAGCACGGGCGGCTCAGCGACTGAGCAGGGGACTTTGGGAGGTATGGGTCTGTGGCAAGGAGCGAGGGGCCTGGGCCCGGCCGTGTGTGCTCTGAGCCACCAGTGCCAGCTGCCCTCCCCTGCCCGGAATCTGTGCCGTGTCCAGGAGCTGCTGCTGCCCTGGGTCGTAACTCAGTCCCTGTCCCCACAGAGGCCGTCCGGGTTGTCAGGCTGGGGTGCGTCTGTCCTGCGGGGAAGCCTAGAGGGTCCGGCTCCAGCGCGGTGACCCCTGCCCCGTGCCTTGCAGAACCACCCACTGGAAGCAGGTGCTCTTCATGATGGACGAGCCTGTCTCTGTCGTCCCGGGGGACGTGGTCACGGGCTCAGTTGTGTTGCAGAGAAACCCGGTGTGGAGGAGGCACATGTCCGTGGCGCTGAGCTGGTCTGTCACTTCCACGCAAGACCCCACGTCACAGAAAGTGAGATACTTAGCTGTAAAGTCAGGGGCGGGGGCGCTGGTCCTGGGAGACGGGTCTGGGGTGATCACGGTGGCCAGCCCTTGACCAGCCAAGACACGGCCTTGTCCACTGCATTATTTTTCTGATCCTCCCGATGGGAAGAGGATGCTGTTATGTGCAGAACAGGAAATAGAGGGCAAGAGGGTGAGCCTGACGGCAGAGCCCGGCCCGGCCAAGGTCCACCCTTCCTGTGGCCAGGAGGCCCGTGGAGAGCTGGGGAGGCTGGGGGCGGAGGCGGGGCCGGTGGCGTGTGGCGTAGGGGTGTGCTGTGGGTCGTCTGACCATGGCGGTAGTTGGAGGGTGGTGGAGCCATCCTGCCCACCGTGAGGCTGTGGCCAGCTGGGCCCTGGGGCTTGAAGTCTCGCAGAGGCTGCTGCGCCGGGGACACTCATGGGTTAGTGTAGAGCAGGAAAGAAAATCAGATGGTTTGTCTGTATGCTTTAACACCTCTTTTGTACTTTGTTTATGCTGATTTCTTGTTAAAAGTTTTATCGTGTCTTCAGGAAAATTTCTGCACCTGAATGTCGTTCTTTGGACGACATTCAGTTATCAGGGAACGCTGCATGTTGGTCGTCCTGCAGTGACGGCTGATTTGATGGCTTTGTTGCGCTGTCTCTGCCAGGGTGGAGAGAAGGTCTTTCCCATCTGGAGATGACAGCGGACGCTCTGTGGGGAGCGGGGAGCTGACACTGCGGGAAGGAGCCCTGGGACAGGAGCCCCCGTGCTCGCCGCCTGACCCGTGACAGCACCCGCCTCTGCGGGCTCGGTCCCGTCGTCAGAGTCACCTGCCGACCGCGCCGGGCTCGGCGGGAAGTCCCTCACCACCGTCACTGCCTGTGTCCGTCCTCTAGAAGTAGCTGTGTTTGCAGGTGTCCACCAGTGGTGTCCACAGTGCTGGCTTGTGGGTGAGTTGGTGGCACAGTGTCCCTAGCTAGGTCTAGTTCTAAGCTCGTAGGACACACACGCATCACCCTTGTCGTCCTGTGAAAGTGACTGTTCACGCATCGTGTGTCGTGGTGTCCTTGCTGCCCTAGACCCCCCTCGCCATGCAGGAGGTGGGGCTGTCCCAGGCCGTGCGGGCCCCGGAGCTGGCCGTGCATGCGACGGGACTCTGCATGGGTAGTACAGTCGTAGAGACGTCTTCCAGGTCCGTTCTGTGTCGGCACATCGCACATGTCCAATAAATATTTTTAAATAAATGATGTTGGCGTGTAACCCATTGCTGTGCGCACGCTGTTTACAAGCATGGGGTCACGCTATATGCGTTGCTTCGGAACCTTTCTCCTCTGATAGAAACTTCCGTGCCTGGAAGGGACAGGTCCACAGTTTCCCATTGTTTAGGGACTGGGTCAAGGTCAGGGCCAGGGTTCAGGTCAGGGCCAGGGTTAGGCTTAGGGTCAGAGTCAGGGTTCAGTTAGGTTCCAGTTTAGGGTCAGGGTCAGGGTTAGGGTTAGGTTCAGGGTCAGGGTTAGGGTCAGGGTTAGGGCTTGGGGTTAGGGTTTGGGTTAGTGTTAGGGTTGGGGTTAGGGTAGGGTTAGGGTCAGGGTTAGGGTTAGTGTAGGGCTTAGGGTTAGGTTTAGAATCAGGGTTAGGTTTAGGGTCAGGATCCGTGTTAGCGTCAGGGTCAGGGTTAGGTTTAGGGTCAGCGTCATCGGTGTTACGGTCAGGGTTTGGGTCAGGCACACCGTCAGGGTCAGGGTCATTGTTAGGCTCAGGGTTTGTTTCTTGGTTAGGGTCAGGGTCAGCTTCAGGGTATTTTTAGGGTTAGGGTCAGGGTCAGCTTCAGGGTATTTTTAGGGTTAGGGTCAGGTTCACAATCAGGGTCCGGGTCAGGGTTAGGAGTAACGGTTAGGGTTAGGGTTAGGGTTAGAGTTTGGGTTAGGGTCAGGGTTAGGGTCAAGGTCAGGGTCAGTGTCAGGTCAGGGTCAGGGTCATGTTTAGGCTTGGGTCAGAGTCAGGGTTCAGTTTGGTTCCAGTTTAGGGTCAGGGTCATGGTTAGGGTTAGGTTCAGGGTCAGGGTTAGGGTCCGGGTTAGGGATTGTGGTTAGGATTGGGGTTAGTGTTTGGGTTGGGGTTAGGGTGGGTGAGACAGGGTTAGGTTCAGGGTTAGGGCTAGTGTAGGGGTTAGGGTTAGGTTTAGAATCAGGGTTAGGTTTAGGGTCAGGGTCCGTGTTAGGGTCAGGGTCAGGGTTCGGTTAAGGGTCAGCGTCATCGGTGTTACGGTCAGGGTTTGGGTCAGGCTCACAGTCAGCGTCAGGGTCAGTGTTAGGTCAGGGTTTGTTTCTTGGTTAGGGTCAGGGTCAGCTTCAGGGTATGGTTAGGGTTAGGGTCAGGCTTACAGTCAGGGTCTCGGTCAGAATAAGGCGTTAGTGTTAGGGTTAGGGTTCGGGTTCGGGTTAGGGTTAGGGTTAGTGTTAGGGTCAGGGTCAGGGTCACGGTCAGGGTCAGGCTTAGGGTCAGAGTCAGGGTTTCGTTAGGTTCCAGTATAGGGTCAGGTCAGGGTTAGTGTTAGGTTCAGGGTCAGGGTTAGGGTCAGGGTTAGGGCTTGGGGTTAGGGTTAGGTTTAGTGTTAGGGTTGGGGTTAGGGTAGGGTTAGACAGTGTTAGCATCAGGGCTAGGGCTAGTAGTAGGGGTTAGTGTTAGGTTTAGAATCAAGGTTAGGTTTAGGGTCAGGGTCCGTGTTAGGGTCAGGGTCAGGGTTAGGTTTAGGGTCAGCGTCATCGGTGTTACGGTCAGGGTTTGGGTCATGCGCACCGTCAGGGTCAGGGTCAGTGTTAGGCTCAGGGTTTGTTTCTTGGTTAGGGTCAGGGTCAGTTTCATGGTATGGTTAGGGTTAGGGTCAGGCTCACAGTCAGGGTCCGGGTCAGGGTTAGGAGTAACGGTTAGGGTTAGGGTTAGGGTTAGAGTTCGGGTTAGGGTCAGGGTTAGGGTCAAGGTCAGGGTCAGTGTCAGGTCAGGGTCAGGGTCATGTTTAGGCTTTGGGTCAGAGTCAGGGTTCAGTTTGGTTCCAGTTTAGGGTCAGGGTCATGGTTAGGGTTAGGTTCAGGGTCAGGGTTAGGGTCCGGGTTAGGGCTTGTGGTTAGGATTGGGGTTAGTGTTAGGGTTGGGGTTAGGGTGGGGTGAGACAGGGTTAGGTTCAGGGTTAGGGCTAGTGTAGGGGTTAGGGTTAGGTCTAGAATCAGGGTTAGGTTTAGGGTCAGGGTCCATGTTAGGGTCAGGGTCAGGGTGAGGTTTAGGGTCAGCGTCATTTGTGTTACGGTCAGGCTTAGGGTCAGGCTCACCGTCAGCGTCAGGGTCAGTGTTAGGGTCAGGGTTTGTTTCTTGGTTAGGGTCAGGGTCAGCTTCAGGGTATGGTTAGGTTTAGGGTCAGACTCACAGTCAGGGTCCTGGTCAGGGTTAGGTGTTAGTGTTAGTGTTAGGGTTAGGGTTAGGGTTCGGGTTTGGGTTCAGGTTTACGATTTGAGGTTAGGGTTTGCGTTCGCATTGAGGTTCGGTGTTAGGGTTATGGTTTAGGGTTCGGGTTCCGGTTCCGATTCGGCTTAGTATTAGGGTTCTGGTTCGGGTTAGGATTAGGCCCTGCATGGTGGCTCGGGGCTGGTCCATCTGTCCTCCCAGTGCTGACCTTCCTTCTCCTTGGCCCTCTGTCATCCTGGATCCTCTCTACGTCCTCCTTAAACTATTATGAATGTCCCCAGGAGCAGGGTGGCAGGAGTGGGGTCTCAGAGGGGCTGCCTCGATCCTGTGCCTCAGACAACACTGAGAAAGGAGCCCCAGGACATTGTGTCAGGAGGACGGGGATGAGGATCCCCTCCATCTCCTTGGGCACGAACACTGTTCCATTCCCTGCTGTCTCACCACTGCTGTGCCCAATCCTACTGAAAACACATCCGTGGCCAACCGAGCCAGAGTTTCTGGGGGTGAGTCCCAGGCTGAGCCCTCCTAGGTGACAGGTGGACCTGTGGCCTGGGATGGGTGCCGCTCACGGTTGTCTCAGACAGGGGTGCCTGTCCGCCTTCTCTCCAGGGGCCCTGCATCGGACCTCTGCTTCCTCACGTTCTCCCCAGGGCTGCTGGTCCCCAGACCAGACACCTGCCAGTCTGAGGGGGACCAGCACTGCCTCCCCAGGGTTTCCTTTGCCTGAGTCCTTCCCCGGGAGCTCCTGCATCTCCTGACTCATAGTGCCCGTGTGCCTCTCCTCCCCCTTGAACTTGCACGTGTCTAGTCTCTGTCCCTGTCTCTGTCCCTGTGGGGCCCAGTGACTTGGAGCATGGAGTGGAGCAGACCCATGGGAGACCTTTCTCTGGCCTAGGGTTGTGAGCGATGCTTTTGCCCTCCGCGGTGTGTCTTCCAGCTTTCTGCATTTCCCTGGTTTCTGTGTGGGCCACAGGAGGAAACAGCCGTGTCCTGTCTGGGGACCGACTGTGGTGTCCCAGCAGGAACAGGGGCCTTGGCCCCGAGATTGTGCCCAGAATTCCTAAAGGGGTCCCTAGGATGACATCTCCTCTGTAATCCATTGGGCGTCTCAACATCCAAGAAGGGAAATTCTATGTCAAACAGAGAGAAGAAACAAAAGCCAAGCCAAAAAACAAACAAACAAACAAACAAACAAAAACCCAAACCAAACCAAAGCAAACCAAACCCCAAACAAGGGCCCTTTGAAAATAGGTGCAGACACAAAGGCACCTATTGAGGGATTCCACTTCCAGAAACCTCCAGAACACGTGCAGGAACAGAAAGAGAAAGCAGCTTAGGGCTTGCGAGGGGCCAGGCTGGGGGGAACAATGGGCAGGAGGGCTTGGGCTCAGGGTCTCCTCCTTTGGGGAAGGAGATAGCCTGCAACGATGTTCTGGGGCGTGGTGGCACAGCGTTGGGAATGCTCTTCATGCTCATGATGTGTTCAAGGGAAAACAAGAACTTTTATTTAAAATAAATAATACACAGCATAGAGGAGATGGACAGAGACTAGAATGGTGACTCCATACAGGAGAGGAAGAACACAAGGCGGGGGGATGAAACATTCTGGGGGGATGTCGGGGTCAGGGGATGGAACTGACGGCATTTTTCTGGGGAGATCTCCCCGCGGAGTTGTGGGCTCTGGATGCGGGTCTGGGAGTCCCGCAGGAGAAGGTGTAGGGGCAGGGGTGGGGCTAGGGGTGGGGACAGGGTCAGCAGTAGTGGCCAGTGCAGGATCCAGAGCAGGAGCTGGGTCAGAGGCAGGAACAGGAGCACAGGCAAGGGCAGGGAAAGGAGCAGGAGCAAATGAGAGGGACTGGGTCTGGGGCGGGAACAGGGGCCTAGGCAGGGCCAGGGGAAGGGGCAGTGGTCCTGGCAGGGCCAGGGGAAGGGATGGCGGCAGTTGAAGGGGAAGACGCAGGGGCAGGAGCTGGGTCTGGGGCAGGAACAGGGGCGCAGGCAGGGAAAGAGGAGGCCTTCTTGGCAGGGGCAGGGCCAGGGGCAAGACCAGGGGTAGGACCTGGGTCTGGGGCAGGTGCAGGGGCAGTGGCCCTGGCAGGCAAAGGAGAAAGGACAGGGGCAGGGGCAGGGGCAGGGGCAGGGGCAGACGCAGGGGCAGGGGAAGGGGCAGGAGCAGGAACTGAGGCAAGTGCCTTGGTGATGACTGGTTCAGGGTCAAGGGCAGGAGCTGGGTCTGGGGTGGGAACAGGGGCCTAGGCAGGGCCAGGGGAAGGGGCAGTGGTCCTGGCAGGGCCAGGGGAAGGGATGGCGGCAGTTGAAGGGGAAGACACAGGGACAGGGCCTGGGTCTGGGGCAGGAACAGGGGCACAGGCTGGGAAAGTGGAGGCCTTCCTGGCAGACGCAGGGGCAGGGGCAGGGCCAGGGGCAAGACCAGGGGTAGGACCTGGGTCTGGGGCAGGTGCAGGGGCAGTGGCCCTGGCAGGGAAAAGAGAAAGGACAGGGGCAGGGGCAGGGGCAGACGCAGGGGCAGGGGAAGGGGCAGGAGCAGGAGCAGGAGCAGGAGCAGGAGCAGGAGCAGGAACTGAGGCAAGTGCCTTGGTGATGACTGGTGCAGGGTCAAGGGCAGGAGCTGGGTCTGGGGCAGGAACAGGGGCACCGGCAGGGAAAGAGGAGGCCTTCCTGGCAGGGGCAGGGTCAGGGTCAGGGTCAGGGTCAGGGACAGGGTCAGGGTCAGGGGCAGGGGCAAGAACAGGGTTAGGATTTGGGTCTGGGTCAGGTGTAGGGGCAGGTGCAGGGGCAGGACCTGGGTCTGGGGCACGTGCCGGGGCAGGTGCAGGGGCAGTGGCCCTGTCAGGGAAAGGAGAAGGGGTAGGAGCAGGGGAATGGGCACGGGCAGGACCTGGGGCAAGGGCAGGGGTGATGGCCTGGGCCAGGTCAAGGGCAGGAGCTGGGTCTGGGGCGGGAACAGGGGCCTAGGCAGGGCTAGGGGAAGGGGGAGTGTTCCTGGCAGGGCCAGGGGAAGGGATGGCGGCAGTTGAAGGGGAAGACGCAGGGACAGGGCCTGGGTCTGGGGCAGGAACAGGGAAAGTGGAGGCCTTCCTGGCAGGGGCAGGGGCAGGGGCAGGGGCAGGGGCAGGGCCAGGGGCAAGACCAGGGGTAGGACCTGGGTCTGGGGCAAGTGCAGGGGCAGTGGCCCTGGCAGGGAAAAGAGAAAGGACAGGGGCAGGGGCAGACGCAGGGGCAGGAGTAGGAGCAGGAACTGAGGCAAGTGCCTTGGTGATGACTGGGGCAGGGTCAAGGGCAGGAGCTGGGTCTGGGGCAGGAACAGGGGCACCGGCAGGGAAAGTGGAGGCCTTCCAGGCAGGGGCACGGGAAGGGGCAAGGGAAAGGGCAGGAACAGGGTTAGGACCTGGGTCTGGGGCCGGTGCAGGGGCCGGTGCCTGGGCAGTGGCCCTGGCACGGAAAGGCGAAGGGATAGGGGTGGGGCAAGGGGCAGGGGCAGGGGCAGG
This sequence comes from Mustela erminea, assembly GCF_009829155.1. Lineage (NCBI taxonomy): Eukaryota > Metazoa > Chordata > Mammalia > Carnivora > Mustelidae > Mustela > Mustela erminea. The sequence goes on from NC_045614.1 coordinate 220,346,594, forward strand.
AGCTGGGGCAAGGGCAGGGGTGATGGCCTGGGCGAGGTCAAGGGCAGGAGCTGGGTCTGGGGCAGGAACAGGGGCCCAGGGAGGGGTCGGGGAAGGGGTGGGACCAAGGGAGGATCTGGGTCAAGGGCCAGAACAGGAGCACAGGCAGGGGCAGGGGAAGTGGGAGTCGCTCTGGCAGGGGCAGGGGAAGGGGGAGCGGCAGGAGCAGGGGCAGGAGCAGGAGCAGGAGCCAGCTCTCCCCGGACAGCATCAGCATCTTCGTGGGCAGGCGCCCCGGCACTTGTGGGCTCCCGGTCTCCCGCCGAAGTGACTCCAGACACCATGTGCCCCTCCGGAGTTGCTGAAGTTGGGAGTGGGTCTAGCTCCTCCACTGGAGAAGCTGGGAGAGGAGAGAAGGTCACCCGCGGGCCTGCCTCTCCCTGTGGCTTTGCAGAGACAGAGCCCAGCCCGGGGCCTCCCGGAGAAGCCGCAGCCACGAAGGAACCCTCCCGGGGACGTCTCCCCGACTGCAGTCCACCCCCTGGGTGCTCCGAGCCAAGTCGAGGCTCCTGGCCCCACACCGGCCTGTGGGGGCTTCTCCCTGTGGGGCCCAGCACCGAGCCCTCCCCACACAGCCACAGGCACCCCACCCCAGCCTTCTCACCCTCGGACTTGGCCTCCGTGGGCTCCGTGTCCAGGACCGCAGTCCAGTGGAGTACCGCGGGCAGTGTTCTGGGAGGTACCGGAGGCCTTCCCAGGACCGGGGACTCCGGGGTCGGGGAGGAGTGCGTGTCTTCCCGCCTCCTTCCTAGTTCATCCGTGGCCTGCCAAGGCAGAGACGGGGAGTGTGCAAGAGGCGTCAGAGCCCTGCCCGGCCGTACCCACCGTGCTCCTGCCCAGTGCCCCTGCTTCTCCCAGATCCCACGCAGACCTGTGCGTGCACAGCCCCGCACCTGGGTCAGTGACCCGTCCCTGCAGGGTCTCCGGATCAACCCTGGGCAGAAGGGTGCAGCCCCCACACTCCGTCCCACCTAGCCAGCCTTAACCTGGGGTGTGAACATGACCTGCCCACCAGGCATCTGACCCCTCATCAGCCTGCTCCTGCTCGGGGCGTCTCCACCCCCCATGAGCTCTCTTTACACACACTCACACACACACACACACACATCCACAAACAGGGAGGAGACGTAGGCCTACACGGGTCGGTCAGAAGGTGTGGGGCTTTCTGACTTGAGCCTCCCGGTGTCACCTTTTGATTCTTTTTGCCAAAGGGCCAGAGTCGTCGGGGAAGCCTGACACGACCTGCCCAGTGGGGGGACGTGTTTGGCGGGCGAGCTCTCCTCTGCCTGCATCCTCTGGGCTTCGGTAGGCAGCAGCAGAACATGGCGCTTCCTTCAGGATCTGCCCAGAAATGAGCTGGGCAGGGGGGTTTTCTCTGGAATGTGGGTGCCTGGATACGTGGGTTCCAATTCCGTTGGGCTGTGTCGTCAGGGAAGTGAGGTCACCACTGCCTGGGGGCTCCTTACCCGACTTCCTGCTCCCACCAGAGCTCCCTGAGGGCGCCCCTCCCCCAGCTGCTCAAGGCTCCCCCTCCACCCCATGCCCTGTCCATCCAGTGACCCCCACACAGCCTCCCCACAGCCCCTGGGAGGCCTGGGTGCAGCAGTTGTCCCCGCTGGGAGGGCCCAGAGCTGGGTTCAGAAGGGGCTCCTGCTCCTCCTGCCCAGGACTGTGAGCCCGCACACACCCTGTGGCTCTCAGGGCCTCCCCAGGCTCCCCATCTGCACACTGGGGGTGTCCTGGCTTCTCCTTCTAGGGATGCCATCAGGGGTAGGACCCCTGCATACGTTCCATCCCCGCTCTCCCAGGAGGCTGGTGCACACACTTGGCCAGGCACGGGTGAGCCAGGGGCTGGGCGGGGGCATGGAACACGGCCCAGAGGGGCCTGGATCTGCTCTGGGATCCAGGCAAAGCCACCGTCCTCCTGCCTGGATGGTCCGGGATGGGACCATCCCCCGTGGCAAGGTTGCAGTGCATGGCTTCTGACCTTGGTGACACAGACTTCCCGGGGCTCCCATTAGATGGAGGTCCAAGGGCCTCGTCTGCGCCCATGTGCTGGCCAGCCCCCACAGGGGACCCCGGGCATTCCCGAATCCGTCCTCCCAGGGTGGATGGCGCGTGGGACTGAGAAGGGGACAAAATGTTTGGCTGCCATTTCCCAGCCGATGGAGGAAAGTCTGGGACTTCTCCTGGTTCCCTCTCTCCTGGGTTCAGTGTCTGTCTCTGTCTCTGTCTTTGTCTCTGTGCCTGCGTCTGTCTCTGTTCGTGGGTGTCTCCCAGGAGCCGGATCTGGGGGCTCCAGGGGTGATGGGAGAAACCTCCAAAGTCTCCCTTGTCCCTGTTTCCCTCTCCTGGGCTGGTGCTTGGTTCCTTGCTAAGTAAGGCCTTCTCACCCTGAGCAGAGCTCTGACTCTGGAACCTCTTCCCAGTGGGGACCCTGAGGCTGCAACAAGGAGGGTCCTGACCTGGGTCCCCAGACCAGGGGTCCAGTGCTCTGCCGCATTCTGCAAGCCCACAAGGTCAGCCCCCCGAGCCCCCAGGCTGTCTTCTGCTCAGAAGGACCTCGAGGGAGTCCAAAGCATTTCCCAAGACTGGGAGCACAGTGGGTCAGGGAGAGAGATTCAAGGCCAACAGGCTCTTCTACAAGCCTGTGGGAGACTAGGGACACCCTGTCTCTATGGCCCCACTGATAGAAGAGGAAGGGGAGGCCTTCGGTGCTGTAGCCCTGTCCACACTGGGGGGTACCTCTTCCTACTTCTAGTAGTCCAGGGTGGTGATGGACACCAGGCCCCAGACCCTGTCCCCACCCAGTGCGCTGGCAAAGGCCCTGGGCCCCTTGGGGACCCCTTGACCATCAGCCTGTCCTGTCTCCCCTCCCCATGCTTTGGATCTCGGTCCTTGCCAGGAGTCCTGATGCCCCCGACCCCATGGCCCCGCTGTCTCCAACCTCTTTCTTCTTTCCTCCTTGTTACCCACCATTTTCCCAGGGTGTCTCCCCCTCTGACCCCTAGCTGGGCAGAGTGGGGTGTGTGTGTGTGTGTGTGTGTGTGTGTGTGTGTGTGTGTGTGTACGCTCAATCACATATGCCTCTAGCTGTCTGGGGATGCCCGAGGTCATGTCCCCACATGGGATGGGGTGGGTAGCTCTCCCCAAGGATCTGAGGAGCTCTCACCCTCAAAGCAAACCTCATGGGAGGGTCAGGAATTGCCTAGGACTGGAGGGAAGCTCTGCTCCTTGGACTCTGTACCTGATTTTTGTCCTGGGCCAGTCGCTGCCTCTCTTGAGCCCAGGTTCCCAACTGTCCCTGAGGGTTGGACATGGAAATGCTTGAACCTGGCTGTTCCTCCAGGGGTAGGTGGAGGAAAGGTGCACCAGGCACACAGACCTCCATTCCGAGAGGGCCAGGTGTGCCCAGGAGACCTGCACACAGCACCTGTCCCATGACCCAGCCTTGTGGTGGATGCGTACCCACCATGGCGCTGTCCATGACTGGTCCCCCATGTTCCCTCACCACTGCCAAGTGCTCTGTGGCCCCAAAGTCTGCTGAGCACCGGAACCGTGCCTATCCTGGGAAGCAAGGCTCAGGGTGCAAGGCCAGGCGGGTTGGACATCTGGGGATGCAGAGGTCATCCAGTACCCCCCACCCAGCGGGCCTAGAATTCAGAATCCGTCCCAGCGTCCTGCTCAATGAGGGCTTGAGCCAGAGGACTTGGAGACGTCAGTGGAGGCCAAATCAGGGCAGGGAGATCAGTGGGCCCCTGCAACTTCTCGCTCCCTCTGCTGGGTCTTCCTGGTTGTTCCCTGGGACAGAGGTCCAGCCTGTCCTTGGATAGAGCCCTGGCTTGAGTCGGTGGGTGGGAAGGAGGACAGGGAAGGTTAGGGTTTGAGTTAGGGGTTTGGGTTAGGGTGAGGGTTATAGTTAGGGTTAGGGTTAGGGTCAGGTTCAGGGTCAGGCTCAGGGTCAGGGTCAGAGTAAGTTTTAGGGTTACGGTCAGGGTTAGGGTCAGGGTCAGGGCCAGGGTTAGGGATAGGGTCAGGGTTAGGTTTAGGGACGGGGTCAAGGTCAGGGTCAGGGTCAGGGTTCAGGCCAGGGCCAGGGTTAGGGTTAGGGTCAAAGTCAGGTTTCAGTTTAGGTGCCAGTTTAGGGTAGGGTCAGGGTTAGGGTTAAGTTCAGGGTCAGGGTAGGGTCAGGGTTAGGGTTTGGGGTTAGGGTTAGGTTTAGTGTTAGGGTTGTGGTTAGGATAGGGTTAGACATGTGTAGGGTCAGGCTTAGGGTTAGGGTTTAGGGTTAGAATCAGGGTTAGGTTTAGGGTCAGGGTCCTTGTTAGGGTCAGGGTCAGGGTTAGGCTTAGGGTCAGGGTCATGGTCAGTGCTACGGTCTGGGTAAGGGTCAGGGTCAGTGTTAGTGTTAGGGTAGGGCCAGTGTCAGGGTTAGGGTAAGTTTTAGGGTTAGGGTTAAGGTTAGGTTTAGTGTTAGGGTCAGGGCCAGGGTCTGGGTTAGGGTACGTTTTAGGGTTAGGGTCAGGGTCAGGGTTAGGACCGGGGTTAGGGTTTGGCTCAGGGTTATGTTTAGGGACAGGGTCATGGTCAGGGTCAGTGTTCTGGTCAGGGCCAGGTTTAGGTTTTTGGTCTGAGTCAGGGTTCAGTGTAGGTTCCAGTTTAGGGTCAGGGTTAGGGTTAGGTTCAGGGTCAGGGTTAGGGTTAGGGTTAGGGCTTGGGGTTAGGGTTAGGGTTAGAGTTAGGGGTGGGGTTAGGGTAGGGTTAGACAGGGTTAGGGTCTGGGTTAGGGTTAGTGTAGGGGTTAGGGTTAGGTTTAGAATCAGGGTTAAGAGTAAGGTCAGGGTCCGTGTTAGGGTCAGGGTCAGGGTTAGGTTTAGGGTCAGCGTCATCGGTGTTACGGTCAGGGTTAGGGTCAGGCTCACCGTCAGCGTCAGGGTCAGTGTTAGGGTCAGGGTTTGTTTCTTGGTTACGGTCAGGGTCAGCTTGAGGGTATTGTTAGGGTTAGGGTCAGGCTCACAATCAGTGTCCGGGTCAGGGTTAGGCTTTAGGGTTAGGTTTAGGGTTAGGGTTAGCGTTTAGGGTTAGGGTTAGTGTTAGGGTCAGGGTCAGGGTCACGGTCAGGGTCAGGCTTAGGGTTAGGGTTAGGGTTAGGGTTAGCGTTTAGGGTCAGGGTCCGTGTTAGGGTCAGGGTCAGGGTGAGGTTTAGGGTCAGCGTCATCGGTGTTACGGTCAGGGTTTGGGTCAGGCGCACCGTCAGGGTCAGGGTCAGTGTTAGGGTCAGGGTTTGTTTCTTGGTTAGGGTCAGGGTCAGCTTCAGGGTATGGTTAGGGTTAGGGTCAGGCTCACCGTCAGGGTCCGGGTCAGGGTTAGGAGTTACGGTTAGGGTTAGGGTTCGGGTTAGAGTTCGGGTTAGGGTCAGGGGTAGGGTCAAGGTCAGGGTCAGGGTCATGTTTAGGCTTTGGGTCAGAGTCAGGGTTCAGTTTGGTTCCAGTTTAGGGTCAGGGTCAGGGTTAGGGTTAGGTTCAGGGTCAGGGTTAGGGTCCGGGTTAGGGCTTGTGGTTAGGATTGGGGTTAGTGTTAGGGTTGGGGTTAGGGTAGGGTGAGACAGGGTTAGGTTCAGGGTTAGGGCTAGTGTAGGGGTTAGGGTTAGGTTTAGAATCAGGGTTAGGTTTAGGGTCAGGGTCCGTGTTAGGGTCAGGGTCAGGGTGAGGTTTAGGGTCAGCGTCATTTGTGTTATGGTCATGCTTAGGGTCAGGCTCACCGTCAGCGTCAGGGTCAGTGTTAGGGTCAGGGTTTGTTTCTTGGTTAGGGTCAGGGTCAGCTTCAGGGTATGGTTAGGTTTAGGGTCAGACTCACAGTCAGGGTCCTGGTCAGGGTTAGGTGTTAGTGTTAGTGTTAGGGTTAGGGTTAGGGTTCGGGTTTGGGTTCAGGTTTACGATTTGAGGTTAGGGTTTGCGTTCGCATTGAGGTTCGGTGTTAGGGTTATGGTTTAGGGTTCGGGTTCCGGTTCCGATTCGGCTTAGTATTAGGGTTCTGGTTCGGGTTAGGATTAGGCCCTGCATGGTGGCTCGGGGCTGGTCCATCTGTCCTCCCAGTGCTGACCTTCCTTCTCCTTGGCCCTCTGTCATCCTGGATCCTCTCTACGTCCTCCTTAAACTATTATGAATGTCCCCAGGAGCAGGGTGGCAGGAGTGGGGTCTCAGAGGGGCTGCCTCGATCCTGTGCCTCAGACAACACTGAGAAAGGAGCCCCAGGACATTGTGTCAGGAGGACGGGGATGAGGATCCCCTCCATCTCCTTGGGCATGAACACTGTTCCATTCCCTGCTGTCTCACCACTGCTGTGCCCAATCCTACTGAAAACACATCCGTGGCCAACCGAGCCAGAGTTTCTGGGGGTGAGTCCCAGGCTGAGCCCTCCTAGGTGACAGGTGGACCTGTGGCCTGGGATGGGTGCCGCTCACGGTTGTCTCAGACAGGGGTGCCTGTCCGCCTTCTCTCCAGGGGCCCTGCATCGGACCTCTGCTTCCTCACGTTCTCCCCAGGGCTGCTGGTCCCCAGACCAGACACCTGCCAGTCTGAGGGTGACCAGCACTGCCTCCCCAGGGTTTCCTTTGCCTGAGTCCTTCCCCGGGAGCTCCTGCATCTCCTGACTCATAGTGCCCGTGTGCCTCTCCTCCCCCTTGAACTTGCACGTGTCTAGTCTCTGTCCCTGTCTCTGTCCCTGTGGGGCCCAGTGACTTGGAGCATGGAGTGGAGCAGACCCATGGGAGACCTTTCTCTGGCCTAGGGTTGTGAGCGATGCTTTTGCCCTCCGCGGTGTGTCTTCCAGCTTTCTGCATTTCCCTGGTTTCTGTGTGGGCCACAGGAGGAAACAGCCGTGTCCTGTCTGGGGACCGACTGTGGTGTCCCAGCAGGAACAGGGGCCTTGGCCCCGAGATTGTGCCCAGAATTCCTAAAGGGGTCCCTAGGATGACATCTCCTCGGTAATCCATTGGGCGTCTCAACATCCAAGAAGGGAAATTCTATGTCAAACAGAGAGAAGAAACAAAAGCCAA